>NC_086446.1:657560565-657598065 GCF_028390025.1 Pseudophryne corroboree
CGGGGCCTATTCCTATAGACGGGGGAGAGCACGGATGGCAGAGAACGAAGTATATGGGAAAAGTACAGGAGAAGATCAGTGGCGGGCAGCGTGGATCTGCAGCGGGCGGAGGGGAACAGCCTGCAACCCGCCGATGACAACCTCAGGGGAAGGGGAGTGGCGAAGGCCATCGCCGGGCATAGCTATGACATGCTGTTTGAGCAGCCCGGACCCTCCACTCTCTATCAGAGTGGCCGGGGCCGTGACAAGTGTACACAGGGCACCCCCTTGATGGCGGCCCTGGCGGTGCCTCCCACTTTGTCAGGGTTACTGGGGCATGACGTTGACGTCATGGTGTCACATCTCACTTCCTCCTCTGGCCGCTGTGGCTGGCGTGAAGAGAGGAGCCTGATTGTACTTTCCCGCAGGGTCCCTTGCTGGGAGCAGCAGTGCAGCTGTTACCTTTCACTCGGCTCATGTGATGCACTGGCACTGAGCGGCTTTCGTTCTTCAATAGACTGGGCTGCTGGGCATGTCTCTGGCATCACTGTGCGGGGTAATTCATTTCTAATATAACGTGAACACTACTATATATTTCTATTATTATAAGGTTATTACTATTTATTTTTATTATTATGGGGTATAACTATATATTAAACATCCTAGTGACATTTGGTGGACCCCTTCGTTCTAAGTAAGCATTCGTTACCTCTCATACCAAGAAATAAAGACACGGAGACTTGAATTTGGCAGAAAAATTGCTAGCTATTTATTTGACCCTAACCATAGCAAACCTGTAAATGAAAAACTTTTGTTAAGATGCCGAAACAGCCGGCATATGGTGGCAGAAAAAAGAACGGCTCTATTAAACTGACGCTAACCTTAAAAATGCTAAAATCAAAACCATCTTAATTTAAATACAAACTATCAAAAACGGTAATAGGTGCTAGCTCCACCCCCACAATGACTTCCCACCTGGAGGGGTGCCCATTCCGCTGCCTCCCGGTCGGGTGGTCGAGCGGCCAATAAGTCGATGGAGGTGTGTGCACCTAAACCAAATCAAACTGTAAATCACTACAGCTTACCATACAACTACAAACTGCCGTTCTTTTCCGCCAATAAATAGCCAACGATAAAACCAGCCAACAATTCAATGCCAATGCACTCCGTGCCAGAACCTCTACCAAACAGGGTGGGAGGGCGGGAAGGCAATTTCACCAACCAGAGAGAGACAAAATGGCCTATCCTTCCCTATATATACTAACCCTCCCCTTTTTCCAAGGGCTGTACTTTCCTCCCAGCTAGGTCCACTCCTCACAAGATGTTTAACTCATTCCTTTCCTATGCTGTCAATTCTCTCTCCTTCTATTGTAATGTGGACATACCTATATATTTCTGTTATACCAGGGGCACTACTACAGTATATTTCCTGTTATAATGGAGGCATTAGTATATAATGTTATTAAATTGGGGGCATTACTGTATATATTTATTATACTGGGGGTATCACTATATATTTCTATTATACTGGAGGCATTACTATATATTTCTAGCCTTGCCTCCAGAGTGCAAAGAAAAGGGGCTATGTCATGTGGCAACGTTGCTAGTGTCATGTAGCCACTCCCATTAGTGGCATGTGGTCACGCCCCCTCACAACACATGGCCATGCCCATTTTACGGCACTCAGTGCCACTAAGAAAATATTTCTACTTGCACCACTGATGGGGAAATGGGTGGAAGATGTCGGTGCTGTGTTGGTGCTATGTCTACAGATATATGGGGAAAGGAAAGACAAAAATTCCTTTTTAGGAGCACTCTTCTATATAAATTCATACAAAATAGAGTCAGAATATGAGTCTGAAATGAACAAAGTAATGATGAGTCATCTAAAACATAACATTTATTCTGTTTATTTTTAAATAAAGACCTATACGGTCAAAATGTAAAAGTCTTGGTCTACTCCATTGGTATGAATTCAAGACAAAAGAGGGGTGAAATATAGAGATTAATAGTGAGAGTATACAACAATTATTGTTCAACCAATGTCTCAGATGGAAGTAGAGGTGATCATCTTGGTAATGCCCACAGTACCCAGTATTCCTAAGTGGTCTCCCATCCAAGTATTCACCAGGTCTATCCCGTCAGCTTCCGGGATTAAGGGATCGGGCTTATTTTAGGATAATATAACCGTGGACAATGATAAAGATGATATCAGAAGGAAGGGAGAACCCACTTCTGCTGTCTGTACTCCGCCTGCTACATATCAGTGGGTTAATAATCCCCAGGTTTTTCCAGATGAGAGAGTGTTGGAAGGGAGAACCATAACCATAAAGTAATAGAGGATATTCCACTGAGAATTCTAATAGTATTCCACTCTCAGTATTTGAAAGAAGATAGACACTTCTGCTTTCTGTTGTGACAGCAAAATGTATGCTGAAAAGAGCTGAACTCTAATCAGCACTGCTATCAGCCAGATGAGAGAGTGATAGAAAATTGTGAACGTTGTACATTATAGCTGGATAATAATCAAAGACAAATCTTGGAGTAATTATTACTCTAATACAACATGAAAAATGTTAAGATAGAAAGCGGAATATAGATAAACTCTGCCAGACCCTTTAATTTTATAGGATTAAATATACACAGTTTCACCTAGCAGAATTTAAATCAAATATCCACATTTTGCTCCTAACCAGGTCATTGGAGCCTAACCCTGTGAATACCTGAGCATCTCCAAGAATCAATGTTTGATATACAATAGAAAAAAACGCAGTAGTAAATAATCAAAGCATACTGTATACAAAGAGTTTTTTTCACTGGTATCTAAAGAAATCTTTAATATACATGCTTTTCATGCATGAGATATAGTGCTCAAAAATGGAGAATGGGCTTCTTATATTAAAAACATGTAGAACTCCCGCAATAACTAAACTGGCATTGCATTTCAAAAATGAACATTCAAACACACAGTAATCAGCTGTATTAAATTGCAATCCCAGGTTGCATGATTATCAAAAGGAAAGCAGCATCTAAGGGTGTAACCAACATATGTAACATTTGGAAATAAAGTATGTGCATTTGTCATATCATATGAACGTTTGAACAAACAGTAATCCACTGTATTAGGCTACACTCCTATGTTACTAGTAAAAAGCAGCATCTAAGAGTGTAATCAGCATGTGCAACATTTGGAAACAAAGTATACATGCATGTGCTACTGTATCACAGAATGTTCAGTTGGAAAAAGGTTCCTGCATCTGAGCACTGAAATCTCTCACAAAAACTAAATCAATGCTGCATTATGAACTTGTGCAATAAATCTGTGAGATCTATATCACACTATTGTTGTATAATAATCATCAAAAAGGGAAGGCTTTTAGAAATGTAACAAATGTATACAACATTAAAGCCAGATTAACATCAATGAAGACATCTGTAGGAAAAGGAAGGGGATTTGAATTAATACTAATTGTAAATACTAACTGATCAGAACAATTTAAAGATCAGTGGTATACATCTGATCCCCTTGCTGTAATCCCTTTATAAAAGACGTGGGCGTTGGGGAGGGAGAGAAGAGATTAATGGACGTAGTGCCGTGATGGATGAACATTACCAGTCCGGCTGTGTATAGATCAATTCAAGCGCTGGTCAGATAGATCTACTCAGTTTTCCCGAATCCCCAAAGAGTTTTCACATGCCAAAGTGCCGCGGCCTCCCGGTCCGGAGGGGCGTTGCCGCAACGACGTCACCTAGTGATGTCAGCCCCGACGTACGTTTCACCGTTGGGCTTGTTCACGGGAGCCTTGGTGCTATGTCTGTATGTCTTTGAAGGGTGGGAGGTTGCTGGGGGTGGATGATATATATATATATATATATATATATATATACACACATGCAGATGCAGCACTCATAGCTTAATCAATTGAATCAACAACGCTAAAAGTTGGTTTACAGCATTTCAGTAGTTGGTACTACTGTCGTCAGGCTTTATCCAGTTAAAGTCTGACGACAATAGTACCAACTACTGAAACGTTGTAACCAACTTTAAGTGTTGTTGATTAAGCTATGAGTGCCGCATCTGCATGTTTCTATGAATCTCTTTATGGGGGCACCAGCTGCAGGTTATAAAAATGCTTTGGGAGTGCTAAACCATGCAGCAAATATCTATCTATCTATCTATCTATCTATCTATCTATCTATCTATCTATCTATCTATCTGTCTATGTTAGCACTGGGAGGCACGCTGTTGCCTTGGAGTTGGGACGCTGCACCTCCCACTGACCCCTGCCCGGCGCCTAGCTACAGGCGGACGCCGGACGCAAGATCTCCTGGTCCCCGCCCGGCGCCTAGCAACAGGCTGATGCCGAGTGCTGGGGGCCGCTGCACTCCTTGGCAACGGGGACACAAGAAGCAATAGGCATTCCCCGTTGCTAAGGTTCTTGGTACATGCAGCAGGGCAGCTACACTTAGTTGTTTAATTTAAGTTCTGAGCGGTGATTGGGGCAGCATCATTTATATTCCCCTCCTGGTCACTCCCAAAACGCTGGTGATAGTTCCTGCTTCAGTTTGAACCTGTCAGCTAGTGAGAGATCCTGTCTACCTGTGTTCTACCTGTAACCCGGAGACCTTGCTCGATTGATAACCTGACTAAATCCAGCCATCTTTGTATTCAGGTTTTTGCTAAGCAGTGTGTGGAGTTTCCACACAGACACTGACTTGCTTACATTTCTGTATTTAACATCTTAGAGAATTGTTGCTTTCACAGTTCATTAAGTTGCTTATAACACCTTTGAGCATTGTTACTTTCACAGTTTATTTAGTCACTTATAATATCTTTGAGCATTGTTGCTTTCAGTTTATAGAGTTACTTATTATTTCTTATGCCTTGTTGCTTTAAATATCACTCGTATATTCATTGTCATAGCTTTCAACACTCTGTGCCTTTATTCCTATGCTGGGATTTTGGTGGCCACGCCGCACATAATCTGTTCGTTGTCCTTTCAGTATTCTCTCCCATTGGTAGTCATGCTAGTCTTAGTTAGCTTCCCTCTTATTCACTCACACTAGGGTATTCAATTATCCGCAAATTCGCTGCAATTTTTCACCTGAAAATTTTTCGTGGCAATCGGGCGAAAATTGCAGCGAAAACGGCTTTTCGCGGGTTTACGCGCTTCCGTTTTTCGACCTATTTAATTCCAAACGGGTTTCACGTGAAAGTTGTTGCAGTGAAAAGTGTAGGTGAAAATGGGAACATCAGCCTGTACCCCCAAAAATGGTAAACTAACATAGGAAAACAGAAGAGAAGTGTATTAGAGATCACATTAGAGAGTTTTTGGGGACTTAAATTGTGTGAAATGGCTGTTATATGCATTTTAAAAAAAAATGCAAAAAAATGATAGAAAGCAAGTTTTTTTGTGCTAAATAAATGCTCTCATTAAATTTAGGGTAAATGAAAATGGGTATAAGTATTAGTGATGAGCGGGTTCGGTTCCTCGGAATCCGAACCCCCCCGAACTTCAGCCTTTTTACACGGATCCGAGGCAGACTCGGATCTTCCCGCCTTGCTCGGCTAACCCGAGCACGCCCGAACGTCATCATCCCGCTGTCGGATTCTCGCGAGGCTCGTATTCTATCGCGAGACTCGGATTCTATATAAGGAGCCACGCGTCGCCGCCATTTTCACACGTGCATTGAGATTCATAGGGAGAGGACGTGGCTGGCGTCCTCTCCATTTAGATTAGAAGAGAGAGAGTGAGAGTGAGACACTTGATTTACTGGAGTTTAGGAGTACTCAGAGAGTGCAGAGTTTACTAGTGACTGACCAGTGACCACCAGTGCAGTTTTATTATATTATTATTTAATATAATCCGTTCTCTGCCTGAAAAAAAACGATACACAGTGACACAGTAACAGTATACCATATCTGTGCTCAGCCTCAGTGTGCTGCATCATCTATGTATATCTGACTGTGCTGAGTACTCAGTGCTCACACAGCTTAATTGTGGGGGAGACTGGGGAGCAGTAGCAGGAGTACATATTATTTAACAGTGCACACTTTTGCTGCCAGAGTGCCACTGCCAGTGTGACTGACCAGTGACCACTGTCTGACCACCAGTATATTGTGATTGTCTGCCTGAAAAAGTTAAACACTCGTCGTGTGGTGTTTTTATTCTATAAACGCATTCTGCTGACAGTGTCCAGCAGGTCCGTCATTAATTATATAATATATACCTGTCCGGCTGCAGTAGTGGTATATATATATATTTTTTATATCATTATCATCCAGTCTATATTAGCAGCAGACGCAGTACGGTAGTCCACGGCTGTAGCTACCTCTGTGTCGGCAGTCGCTCGTCCATCCATAATTGTATACCACCTACCTGTGGTGTTTTTTTTTTTTTCTATTTTCTTGATACTACTAGTAGCTTACTTTAGGAGTCTGCAGTGCTGACAGTGTCCAGCAGGTCCGTCATTATATAATATATACCTGTCCGGCTGCAGTAGTGATATATATATATATTTTATATCATTATCATCCAGTCTATATTAGCAGCAGACGCAGTACGGTAGTCCACGGCTGTAGCTACCTCTGTGTCGGCAGTCGCTCGTCCATCCATAATTGTATACCACCTACCTGTGGTGTTTTTTTTTTTTCTATCTTCTTGATACTAGTAGCTTACTTTAGGAGTCTGCAGTG
Source organism: Pseudophryne corroboree (assembly GCF_028390025.1). Taxonomy (NCBI): domain Eukaryota; kingdom Metazoa; phylum Chordata; class Amphibia; order Anura; family Myobatrachidae; genus Pseudophryne; species Pseudophryne corroboree. Next base: position 657,567,242 of record NC_086446.1, read on the forward strand.
CTGACAGTGTCCAGCAGGTCCGTCATTATATAATATATACCTGTCCGGCTGCAGTAGTGATATATATATATTTTTTATATCATTATCATCCAGTCTATATTAGCAGCAGACGCAGTACGGTAGTCCACGGCTGTAGCTACCTCTGTGTCGGCAGTCGCTCGTCCATCCATAATTGTATACCACCTACCTGTGGTGTTTTTTTTTCTTTCTATCTTCTTGATACTAGTAGCTTACTTTAGGAGTCTGCAGTGCTGACAGTGTCCAGCAGGTCCGTCATTATATAATATATACTTGTCCGGCTGCAGTAGTGATATATATATATTTTTTATATCATTATCATCCAGTCTATATTAGCAGCAGACGCAGTACGGTAGTCCACGGCTGTAGCTACCTCTGTGTCGGCAGTCGCTCGTCCATCCATAATTGTATACCACCTACCTGTGGTGTTTTTTTTTTTTCTATCTTCTTGATACTAGTAGCTTACTTTAGGAGTCTGCAGTGCTGACAGTGTCCAGCAGGTCCGTCATTATATAATATATACCTGTCCGGCTGCAGTAGTGATATATATATATTTTTTATATCATTATCATCCAGTCTATATTAGCAGCAGACGCAGTACGGTAGTCCACGGCTGTAGCTACCTCTGTGTCGGCAGTCGCTCGTCCATCCATAAGTATACTAGTATCCATCCATCTCTATTGTTTACCTGAGGTGCCTTTTAGTTGTGCCTATTAAAATATGGAGAACAAAAATGTTGAGGTTCCAAAAATAGGGAAAGATCAAGACCGACTTCCACCTCGTGCTGAAGCTGCTGCCACTAGTCATGGCCGAGACGATGAAATGCCAGCAACGTCGTCTGCCAAGGCCGATGCCCAATGTCATAGTACAGAGCATGTAAAATCCAAAACACCAAATATCAGTAAAAAAAGGACTCAAAAATCTAAAATAAAATTGTCGGAGGAGAAGCGTAAACTTGCCAATATGCCATTTACCACAATGAGTGGCAAGGAACGGCTGAGGCCCTTGCCTATGTTCATGGCTAGTGGTTCAGCTTCACATGAGGATGGAAGCACTCAGCCTCTCGCTAGAAAAATGAAAAGACTCAAGCTGGCAAAAGCACAGCAAAGAACTGTGCGTTCTTCGAAATCACAAATCCACAAGGAGAATCCAATTGTGTCGTTTGCGATGCCTGACCTTCCCAACACTGGACGTGAAGAGCATGCGCCTTCCACCATTTGCACGCCCCCTGCAAGTGCTGGAAGGAGCACCCGCAGTCCAGTTCCTGATAGTCAGATTGAAGATGTCAGTGTTGAAGTACACCAGGATGAGGAGGATATGGGTGTTGCTGGCGCTGGGGAGGAAATTGACCAGGAGGATTCTGATGGTGAGGTGGTTTGTTTAAGTCAGGCACCCGGGGAGACACCTGTTGTCCGTGGGAGGAATAGGGCCATTGACATGCCTGGTGAAAATACCAAAAAAATCAGCTCTTCGGTGTGGAAGTATTTCAACAGAAATGCGGACAACATTTGTCAAGCCGTGTGTTGCCTTTGTCAAGCTGTAATAAGTAGGGGTAAGGACGTTAACCACCTCGGAACATCCTCCCTTATACGTCACCTGCAGCGCATTCATCATAAGTCAGTGACAAGTTCAAAAACTTTGGGCGACAGCGGAAGCAGTCCACTGACCAGTAAATCCCTTCCTCTTGTAACCAAGCTCACGCAAACCACCCCACCAACTCCCTCAGTGTCAATTTCCTCCTTCCCCAGGAATGCCAATAGTCCTGCAGGCCATGTCACTGGCAATTCTGACGAGTCCTCTCCTGCCTGGGATTACTCCGATGCATCCTTGCGTGTAACGCCTACTGCTGCTGGCGCTGCTGTTGTTGCTGCTGGGAGTCGATGGTCATCCCAGAGGGGAAGTCGTACTCGTAAGACCACTTTTACTACTTCCACCAAGCAATTGACTGTCCAACAGTCCTTTGCGAGGAAGATGAAATATCACAGCAGTCATCCTGCTGCAAAGCGGATAACTGAGGCCTTGGCATCCTGGGCGGTGAGAAACGTGGTTCCAGTTTCCATCATTACTGCAGAGCCAACTAGAGACTTGTTGGAGGTACTGTGTCCCCGGTACCAAATACCATCTAGGTTCCATTTCTCTAGGCAGGCGATACCGAAAATGTACACAGACCTCAGAAAAAGACTCACCAGTGTCCTAAAAAATGCAGTTGTACCCAATGTCCACTTAACCACGGACATGTGGACAAGTGGAGCAGGGCAGGCTCAGGACTATATGACTGTGACAGCCCACTGGGTAGATGTATGGACTCCCGCCGCAAGAACAGCAGCGGCGGCACCAGTAGCAGCATCTCGCAAACGCCAACTCTTTCCTAGGCAGGCTACGCTTTGTATCACCGCTTTCCAGAATACGCACACAGCTAAAAACCTCTTACGGCAACTGAGGAAGATCATCGCAGAATGGCTTACCCCAATTGGACTCTCCTGTGGATTTGTGGCATCGGACAACGCCAGCAATATTGTGTGTGCATTAAATCTGGGCAAATTCCAGCACGTCCCATGTTTTGCACATACCTTGAATTTGGTGGTGCAGAATTATTTAAAAAACGAGAGGGGCGTGCAAGAGATGCTGTCGGTGGCCAGAAGAATTGCGGGAGACTTTCGGCGTACAGGCACCACGTACAGAAGACTGGAGCACCACCAAAAACGCCTGAACCTGCCCTGCCATCATCTGAAGCAAGAAGTGGTAACGAGGTGGAATTCAACCCTCTATATGCTTCAGAGGTTGGAGGAGCAGCAAAAGGCCATTCAAGCCTATACAACTGAGCACGATATAGGAGGTGGAATGCACCTGTCTCAAGCGCAGTGGAGAATGATTTCAACGTTGTGCAAGGTTCTGCAACCTTTTGAACTTGCCACACGTGAAGTCAGTTCAGACACTGCCAGCCTGAGTCAGGTCATTCCCCTCATCAGGCTTTTGCAGAAGAAGCTGGAGACATTGAAGGAGGAGCTAACACAGAGCGATTCCGCTAGGCATGTGGGACTTGTGGATGGAGCCCTTAATTCGCTTAACAAGGATTCACGGGTGGTCAATCTGTTGAAATCAGAGCACTACATTTTGACCACCGTGCTCGATCCTAGATTTAAAACCTACCTTGGATCTCTCTTTCCGGCAGACACAAGTCTGCTGGGGTTCAAAGAACTGCTGGTGACAAAATTGTCAAGTCAAGCGGAACGCGACCTGTCAACATCTCCTCCTTCACATTCTCCCGCAACTGGGGGTGCGAGGAAAAGGCTCAGAATTCCGAGCCCACCCGCTGGCGGTGATGCAGGGCAGTCTGGAGCGACTGCTGATGCTGACATCTGGTCCGGACTGAAGGACCTGACAACGATTACGGACATGTCGTCTACTGTCACTGCATATGATTCTCTCCCCATTGAAAGAATGGTGGAGGATTATATGAGTGACCGCATCCAAGTAGGCACGTCAGACAGTCCGTACTTATACTGGCAGGAAAAAGAGGCAATTTGGAGGCCCTTGCACAAACTGGCTTTATTCTACCTAAGTTGCCCTCCCACAAGTGTGTACTCCGAAAGAGTGTTTAGTGCCGCCGCTCACCTTGTCAGCAATCGGCGTACGAGGTTACATCCAGAAAATGTGGAGAAGATGATGTTCATTAAAATGAATTATAATCAATTCCTCCGTGGAGACATTGACCAGCAGCAATTGCCTCCACAAAGTACACAGGGAGCTGAGATGGTGGATTCCAGTGGGGACGAATTGATAATCTGTGAGGAGGGGGATGTACACGGTGATATATCGGAGGATGATGATGAGGTGGACATCTTGCCTCTGTAGAGCCAGTTTGTGCAAGGAGAGATTAATTGCTTCTTTTTTGGTGGGGGTCCAAACCAACCCGTCATTTCAGTCACAGTCGTGTGGCAGACCCTGTCACTGAAATGATGGGTTGGTTAAAGTGTGCATGTCCTGTTTATACAACATAAGGGTGGGTGGGAGGGCCCAAGGACAATTCCATCTTGCACCTCTTTTTTCTTTCATTTTTCTTTGCGTCATGTGCTGTTTGGGGGGTGTTTTTTGGAAGGGACATCCTGCGTGACACTGCAGTGCCACTCCTAGATGGGCCAGGTGTTTGTGTCGGCCACTTGGGTCGCTTATCTTACTCACACAGCTACCTCATTGCGCCTCTTTTTTTCTTTGCGTCATGTGCTGTTTGGGGAGTGTTTTTTGGAAGGGCCATCCTGCGTGACACTGCAGTGCCACTCCTAGATGGGCTAGGTGTTTGTGTCGGCCACTTGGGTCGCTGAGCTTAGTCATCCAGCGACCTCGGTGCAAATTTTAGGACTAAAAATAATATTGTGAGGTGTGAGGTGTTCAGAATAGACTGAAAATGAGTGGAAATAATGGTTATTGAGGTTAATAATACTTTGGGATCAAAATGACTCCCAAATTCTATGATTTAAGCTGTTTTTTAGGGTTTTTTGAAAAAAAAAAACCGAATCCAAAACACACCCGAATCCGACAAAAAAAATTCGGTGAGGTTTTGCCAAAACGCGTTCGAACCCAAAACACGGCCGCGGAACCGAACCCAAAACCAAAACACAAAACCCGAAAAATTTCCGGTGCTCATCACTAATAAGTATACATTTGGGTAATTTTAGGGTACTTTAAAAAAAAAGTGGAAACAGACCGATTACTCCCACCTGCAAGCCTAAAAACACCTGTCCCACTCATAAAGCACCTCAATATACCTGTCCCATACCTTGAACCCTAATTTCCATCACTTTGTACTTTTTCACCCCAAAAATGACATGTCATTATTGGCCAATTAAAAATAATTAAACACTTCAACGTGCCTAATTAGTCATTAAGGGGGGTGTCCCAGGAGTTCTGTACCATATCCAAACATTTTTTAGTTAAAATAGAGACTTTTCCCAACTTTTCACCTGCTAAGCAAACTTTATGCTACAAGGGAAGGGATATATTTATGCTACAAGGGAAGGGATATATTTTTGGAAAACATTGCCACCCACTGTGGGTGATAAATTGCAACAGCAAATCCACTCCTGTCAACACATGCACTTATTTGCAAGTTATCACTCACAGTGAAATTTATCACTCATTGATAAATAAGGGCATAAGTCTGTAACATGGCAGTTAGGAGCTGATTGGCTGGTGCAATTTATCACTCATTGATAAATTAGGGCACATATTCCATGCTGCCAAAGGAAGAGAATGTGAGATGCTCTTGAAGTGGCATGGTTCCACCGACAGAAGGATGAGACAGGGCACTCCCCAATCCCAGACCTTCCCTGGGAAAGCTTGTCAGCAGTGGGGATAATTCAGAGTTGATCACAGCAGCAAATTTGTTAGCAAGCAAAAAAGGAAAGAGAGCGCAAATAGACTTGAATTATTCCATATTTATTATATCTATAATTGCACATACACCAAAATTAGTTTAAACTATACCAATTGGCAACTGGATTTAAAACAACTTAGTACTTTAAAAATATATTTCATAGCATAGGATCCCTAACACTCGAATATCCTTATGGTTCCACTCAAGTAATACCCTACTGATTACCAGATAATTTTCACAGGTGTCCTTTAGTGAAATCAATGTAGATTGATTTCACTAAAGGACACCTGTGAAAATGATCTGGTAATCGGTAGGGTATTACTTGAGTGGAACCATAAGGATATTCGAGTGTTAGGGATCCTATGCTATGAAATATATTTTTAAAGTACTAAGTTGTTTTAAATCCAGTTGCCAATTGGTATAGTTTAAACTAATTTTGGTGTATGTGCAATTTTAGATATAATAAATATGGAATAATTCAAGTCTATTTGCGCTCTCTTTCCTTTTTTGCTTGTTTATTCTATATAGGGACGCTAATACCCTATTCTGAGAGCAGCAAATAGCATCTCAACACAGGTTCTATCACAGGCGCCTTTCCTTTTTTAGTAAATTTGTTAGCAGTTGGGCAAAACCATGAGGGTCATTCTGACCTAATCACTTGCTGCAGTTCATCGCAGCGCAGCGATCAGGTCAGAACTGCGCATGCGCCAACGGCAATCAGGCAGAGGTGGTCGGTGTGCGGGAGGGGGCGGCACGGCTGCGTTTGGCCGCTATTTTGTGGGCGCGGTCCGGCCAACGTAGTCGTGGCCGGACTGTGCAGGGGGCGGTCCACAGCAGCTGCGTGACATCACATGCAGCCGCTGTGACCCGGGCAGCGACGAGTAACTCCCGGCCAGCCGCAGGAATTGCGCTGGCTGGGAGTTACTCTTCAAGTACAAAAGCATCGCCGATTTGCGTACTGCATACTGCTGGTGTCCGAGGGGAGGGGAGGAGAGCTCAGCGCGTGCCTCTCCTTCCCCTCAGTTGCACGTTCTCCCATCTCCTGCAGCAGTGCGGCGGGCATCTCAAATATGGCGCCGGTTCGTGAGCCAATCAAAGCAGTCCGGCAGCCAATCAGGAGCTGGGCTGCAAGCTCTGATTGGTTAGCGGTGGCACCAAATTATAAATTGCCATCCGGCTTCCTGTAAAAACCCATGATTGGACTGGATCACCAAGGTATTTGGTTTTAATATATTGAGTGCCGATATGCATGGATATATACATATATATATATATATATATAAAACACACACACACACACACACACACACACACACACACACACACACACACATTATTGAATAGCAGGCTGCACTTAGGAATAATCAGGCAACAGACGAGGGGTTCACCAACGTTTCAGTGTTATTCAGTTCATTTTTTTCATCAAAGTGATAAAGGATTTACCTATATACTATCTATCGACACTCCATGACACCATCTGCTTGAAGATTCCCAGCACAGAAGAATGACATCACATGGGGATGCCAGCATCGGCGTCACAGAAGGTGCTGAACCACCTAATGTTGAATTGAATAACATTGAAATGTCAATGAACTATTTTTCTCTTATTACTCCTGCAATGAGTTGCGCCTGCTATTCAGTTGTGATAAACGTTTTAGATCCCAACTGTAGGGATCCTGGCAGTCGAAATACCGATGCTGGCGTCCCGACACCCGTCAGATCACTAACGCTGGAATCCCGACCAGGTCAGCACCCTGATGCCAGAATACCCACAGCCGGGATCCCAAAAGTAAGTATAGCCGGGAGGGTTAGGATTTGGCTGCGGGGTGAGTGTTAGGTTTAGGCACCACCGAGGAGGTTAGGGTCAGGGGCCCTCATTCCGAGTTGATCGGTCGCAAGGCGAATTTAGCAGAGTTACACACGCTTAGTCTACGCCTACTGGGAGTGTATCTTAGCATCTTAAAAGTGCGAACGAAGTTTACGCAATATTGCGAACAAAAAAAACTTAGCAGTTTTAGAGTAGCTCCAGACTTACTCTGCCTGTGCGATCAGTTCAGTGCTTGTCGTTCCTGGTTTGACGTCACAAACACTCCCAGCATTCGCCCAGACACTCCCCCGTTTCTCCGGCCACTCCTGCGTTTTTTCCTGAAACGGTAGCGTTTTCAGCCACACGCCCATAAAACGCCGTGTTTCCGCCCAGTAACACCCATTTCCTGTCAATCACACTACGTTCGCCGGTGCGAACAAAAAGCCGTGAGTAAAAATCCTTTCTTCATAGCAGAATTACTTAGCGCAGTCGCAGTGCGAACATTGCGCATGCGCTCTAAGCTGATTTTCACTGCGATGCGAAAAAAAAGAACGAGCGAACGACTCGGAATGAGGGCCAGGCTGCGAGAGAGCAGTGGTTAGTGTTAGGCTACAGGGGGGAGTTAGGGTTAGGCTGCGGTGAGGAGGGGTTAGGGTTAGGCTGTGGGGAGGGGGATTAGTTTTAGGCACCACCGGGTTGGGGTGGGTGGGTTAGGTTCAGGCACTAACGGGGAGGTTAGGGTTAGCCACTAGCAGCTAGAGAATTAATTTTAATTACTACATGGTTCCATAGTATACAAATTAAATTATAAAATAAGAATTCCCTTTAGCACATACCTTATGCAACTCCCATAAAGTAATACATTTTTTCATTTGTCTGTAACCAATTGTTTGGAAACCCCCCTTTCAGAATCCTGCGTTTGACACTGAGTACCCGCAGGCCGGCGACTCGTACAGTTACACGGCTGGCCCAGCCCTAAAACCGGCACTGTAGGCCAGGTACACTTAAGAATGTTGTTTAACTAGCCGTTCTGCTGGCCGATGGGCCACCATAAAGCACCATGCGTACACACTGCACAATGCAGTGGTATGATGGCGAGATGTACCATGCCATCATTCATTTGTGTACCCGGCCTTAGGCCACACAGAGAATAGCTGTGTTTATTGGTAAACAGCAGTAACAGGATATGCAGGAACTCAGTAGTAACAGTGTCGGATTGGGACATAAAAGGCCAACCGGGGGAATCTATGGTAAGAGCCCATTCTTAAGGGTCATAGTTGCCGACTTCTGGGCTGCTCTCAGGTCGGCACAGCATGGGAGTGGTGTCGGGTCAAGCTGCATCACGGGGGACGGTCTAGATGTGGCTATGTAAATGGGACTGTATGGGATAGCGGTGGCCGCAATCATATTGGCAAAGCCACGCCCCTGCCGAGACTATCCTGCAGGGGGCTTGGCTACAATGACGCAATTCAGCAAGAATTGCATCGTTAGCTGCCCAGGCCGTCCACTTCATTTGCTAAGTGTGCGGCCAGATCCAGTGGGTTCTGCTGTAATCTGGATACTTGCCTAATCTTCTGGAGGGTCAGGATTGCCACACGATTTTCAAGAGAGTAGGCAAGTAAGTAGCCATCCAACACAGAGGCTTGGCTAACCATTAAAGAGTACATGGTCTGGGCCCCTTTATAAATATATATTTGTACTGTAGATTACTACATACTGCCCAGCCTGCGACCTATGGCCACGTGGCGTGACTCATAGGTCACGTACACCATGTCGCCTTCCCGCCTGACTGCCGCCATTAGCGCCAACCTCACTATCAGCGTGAGTGCCAGCATGCGACCAGCCAAGCTGTGCTCTTCACAGTCGTATAAACTGCCACCGGCTGAGACAGTGTGTGGAATTACTGTGGGGGCAGTGTGTGAAAATTACTGTGAGGACAGTAGGTGGAATTACTGTGGGAGCAGTGGGAGACAGTCTGTGGAATTACTGTGGGGGCAGTGTGTGAAATTACTGTGAGGACAACAGGTGGAATTACTGTGGGAGCAGTGGTAGACAGTGTGTGGAATTACTCTGATGGCAGTGTGTGGAATTACTGTGGAGGCAGTGCGGGGAATTACTGTGAGGCAGTGGGGGCAGTGTGTGGAATTACAGTGGGGGCAGTGTGTGGAAACAGGGGCGACACTGCCACTTATGATACCCAGTGCGGGTGGCCACAAAACGAGGGCATGGCCTCATTGGAGGGGGTGTGGTTTAGTGGAGGGGGAGTGGCCTTATGGGCCAAAGCCAAGTTTTTGGCATTCCAGGGGTTCGGGAGATGAGGACTGCCTTTGGGGAGTGGTATGGCTGCAGTGCCAGCTCCTACAAGGTGTCACTGAGCAGGAGCTGGCATTTTGGTATCACCCCTTGGCGGGTGCGGCCCACACCCCTGTTATGACGCCACTGTGTGGAAATACTTTGGGGGCCAATATGTTTAATAACTGTGGGGGCCAATGTGTTTGATTACTGTGGGTCACATTTGTATTACTGTGGGGGGCAATGTGTTTGTATTACTCTGGGGGCCAGTGTGTTTTATTTGGCCACCAATGTGTGTGTGTTTTTTTCCCATGGGGTCTAATGTGTGTGTGTGGTTTTTTTCCTCGTGGAGGACTGATGTGCCTTGGTGATTTGAAAGTCTTCTCTGGTGAGCCATGAGTTGAAAAAGGTTGAAAATCACTGCTCTGCACAGCAAATATGGCTGTAATCTGCACATTTGCAGTAGCACATCAGGTTGGAGGTTGCACCTTCCTGCAGACTCTAGGTCCTAGTGCCCAGCATGTATGCAGAGAGAGAAGACAGTGCTGGAGCACACTGCTCTTCTACACTAGTATGATAGCAAACCAGTTACATTTTATAAACATTTTCTTTACAGTTAACTATCACAAATATATAAGTATGTCAAAAAAAAAATTAGCACCACCCACGCCTACGTTCCCTGCGTTTTTCCGCTCACTCCCTGAAAACGGTCAATTGACACCCAGAAACGCCCTCTACCTGTCAATCACTCTGCGGCCAGCAGTGCGACTGAAAAGCTTCGCTAGACCTTGTGTGAAACTACATAGTTCATTGTAATAGTGCGACACGCGTGCGCATTGCGCTGCATACGCATGCGCAGAAGTGCCATTTTTTTGCCGGATCGCTGCGCTGCGACCGAAATCTGCTAGCGAACAACTCGGAATGACCCCCAGTGTACTAATATTCTGATGTGTGATGGAAAGTGTGAGTGATTATACTGTACATGAAATATTTTCTCTTATTTCAGTGCGGAGCATTGAGGAAGACTGAAGAATTTCAAGAATTTCTCTGAAGAAAACATGCGTGTCATAGCATTAATGTTAGTTAATAAGAAATAAACTACACTAAGCAAATCAAAATACGTCAACCTTTATTTTTCCAACACTATGGGGGGAATTCAATTGGGCATGAGGTTTAGCGAGGAAAAAACCTTGTGTACATCACACCCAATTTTGGAATACTGCGGGTATGCGCACTCCCAATACCTGCTGTATCCAATGAAAAAAAATGTTTGCTGGGTTTTTTGTGCTGAAATCCCAGCGGTGCATGAAAAAAATCTACTATATAAAAGTGAAAATGTGTCCTTCTGTCTGTATTTCCATTTTCTACACAAATCCACAGTTTACAAGCGAAGATCGTGAAATTTGACACACATGCGTATTAAAACACAGCGGAGGCAACTAAAAAAATTAGAAATCCCTAGCACCCCTAGTGGGGGGGAGACAGCAGCACATAGTATATCAGGAGATAGCATAACTCCGGAATTGCTGGAGTAATGTACTCAGAAATTGGTACACATATGCCTTACAATCTGGGAACAAACACTGTGGGTGTCAGACACCAGCACAGAATCAGTACCAGATTAAGGTCCACATTGGCCTGGAGCTGAAATTTATGAAGGGCCTATTGCTGCTGCGCAGTGGGTGTGATTAGCGCCACAGATAATTTCTCGCTGTGTGGGCATGGGGGTGTGGTGGCATACTACTGTACATCACTGCACTTCCTCCCCACACTACTTCACTACACTATATTACTACTACACTACATCTCCACACTATGGGGCATATTTATCACAATCCACATCTGAGATGCAGATGTGATACATTTGACCAAAATCACATTGCGATAATTGAATACATTGCAGGGATGTATCAATTATCGCAAAAAGGGACAGAGCTTGCGAGAAAGAGAAGCAGGAGCTTAGACACGGGTGGGGAGGGGACAGAGACGCAGGTGGGGAGGTGGTAAGGATACAGGTTGAGAGGCTGGGAGAAGCAGGTGGAGTGGGGGGCATACAGTAGATACAGGTAGAGAGGGCACAGAGACACAGGTGAGGAGGGGGCAGAGGCGCAGGTGGGGATGGGGCAGAGACGCAGATGGGGAGGGGGCAGAGACGCAGATGGGGAGGGGGTAGAGATGTGGGTGGGTCACAAACATGGGTGTCGAGGGAGCGAAGATGCAGGTGGGGAAGGGGCAGAGACGCAGGTGGGGAGGGGGCAGTGGCGCGGGTGGGTCAGAGGTGCGGGTGTAGAGGGAGCTGAGAAGCAGATGGGGAGGGGGCAGAGATGCTGGTAGGGATGTGGCAGAGATGCAGGAGAGGAGGGTGCAGAGACGCAGGAGCTGAGACACAGGTAGGGAGGAGGCAGAGACGCAGGTGGGAAGGTGGTAAAGATACAGGTTGAGAGGCTGGGAGAAGCAGGTGGAGTGGGGGGCATAGATACAGGTGGAGAGGGGGCAGAGACACAGGTGAGGAGAGAGCAGAGACGCAGGTGGGGAGGGAGCAGAGGTGCAGGAGGGGAGGTGACAGAGACACAGGTGGAAAGGGGGCAGAGACGCAGGAGGGGAGGTGGCATAGACGCAGGAGCTGAGATGCGGTTGGGGAGGGGGCAGAGACGCAGGTTGGGAGGGGGCAGAGACGCGGGTGTGGTAAGGGCAGAGACACAGGTGGGGAGGGTGCAGAGATGCAGGTGTGGAGGGGGCAGAGACACAGGTGGAAAAGGTGCAGAGACACAGGTGTGGTGGGAGCAGAGACGCAGGAGGGGAGGTGGCAGAGACGCAGGAGCTGAGATGCGGTTGGGAAGGGGGCAGAGACGCAGGTGGGGAGGGGGCAGAGATGCAGGTGGAGAGGGGGCAGAGATGCAGGTGTGGTAAGGGCAGAGATGCAGGTGGGGAGGGGGCAAAGACGCAGGTGGGGAGGGGGCACAGACGCAGGTGGAGAGGGGGCAGAGACGCAGGTGGGGAGGGGGCAGAGACACAGGTGGGGAGGGGGCAGAGACGCAGGTGTAGGGGGGCAGAGACACAGGTGTGGTGGGGGCAGAGACGCAGGAGGGCAGGTGGCAGAGACGCAGGAGCTGAGATGCGGTTGGGGAGGGGGCAGAGACGTAGGTGGGGAGGGGGCAGAGATGTAGGTGGAGAGGGGGCAGAGACACAGGTGTGGTGGGGACAGAGACGCAGGAGGGGAGGTGGCAGAGATGCAGGAGCTGAGATGTGGTTGGGGAGGGGGCAGAGTCGCAGGTGGAGAGGGGGCAGAGACGCAGGTGTGGTAAGGGCAGAGATGCAGGTGGGGAGGGGCAGAGATGCAGGTGGGGAGGGGGCAGAGACACAGGTGGAGAGGGTGCAGAGATGCAGGTGGAGAGGGGGCAGAGACGCAGGTGTGGTGTGGGTAGAGATTCAGGAGAGGAAGGGGGCATACTGTAGGCTGCTGCAGCCACATCTGACGTCCCAGGCTATTCAGGGAAAACTTATCCGGATGGTACATAATCCCCACCACCCTTGTGCTTCTCTGTATGAGAGCATCGGGCGGGGAGAAGGGCAGCAGAGGACAGGGGGAAGAACAGAAATGGGGTCTGGTGGCGAACAGGAAAATCTGTGACCCTTGTGGTAACTGCTGCATAATGTCTATTATAAATGTCTATTATCCCCCCTCCCCCGACGTCCCCACTGGCCACCAACTCTAAGCCTCTGCTGCCAGTACAGCTGCTTCAAAAGTAGCAGTTCAAAAGTACTCACGGCATGCGAGCTGAGCATGAGCTTTGGATGGCTCTGGGAGGAGGAGCTTCGGATCGGTCTGGGAGGCGGGGCTTCGGACTGGTTCGAGAGGCGGGGTTTCGGACTGGTTCGGGAGGCAGTACGTCTGGCAGCACAGGATGGAGCATCTGACAGGTAATTGAGGTTGTTTTTCGGTGGGGTCCAGGGGCGGTGCTTCTGCGCAGGAGGTGCTTCTGTTGGCCGGCTGGGCTTATGACATGTTATTTCCAGTGACCAATGGGCGAATGAGCTGCGCTGATGGTGACAGGAATTTTTTTTTCCTGTCAATACTGGCTGCGCTACAGGGGAGCCCGTGGGCCTATTTTCAATGGGGGGCCTGGAGCTGCAGCTCCATCCGCCCCATTGTTAATCCGGCCCTGCACAGAATATGTCAGCAGACAGCATAACTCTGGAATGCCTGCAGCAATTTACAACAAACTTGGTACACATATGACTTACACTCTGGGAACAAACTCTGTGGGGGTTAGACACCCCTAGTACCCAGGGACGTGCAGGCAGGGGAGGCAGTGCCTCCCCTGTCATTAATGATTAAAATAATATAAAGAAGATACTTATGACACATATTCTGTGTCATAAGTATCTCCTTTATATTAATGTAATCATTATCCCTGTTTAAATGGGATTGGGAGGCACCGATCGTGGTGCCTCCCGGTCAGATAGGGAAAGGTATGGGGAGCGGGGGGCGGGAGCGGGCGGGGCCTAGCAATGGGCATTAAAAGCCCATTGAAATAGCATAGGAAAGCGGCACCATTAGTGGTGCCGCTTTCACACAGGGACGTGCTTTCAACCTATGAAAGCACGTCCCCTGTCAGTCAGGCCACAGTGATTGGCCAGCGGAGCCGTCACTGGATCCGCTGTCAATCACTGTTGTGGGCGCGGCGGAGGTGCGGGTGTCGGCGGAGGTGCGGGTGTCGGCGGAGGTCCTGGCGGCGGAGGTGCGGGCGGCGGAGGGCGGGTGACGGCGGAGGTGCGGGTGGCGGCGATGCAGAGTTTGGCAGCGGAGCGGTAACCCATTTCAAAAATGGCGCCTCAGCGTCATTTTTGAAATTGAAGATGGCCGCCGCGAGCCAATCACGGCTCGCCGCGTCATCGCTCCGCCCCCTCTGGCTGACTTATATAAGTCAGCGCGAGGGAGCGGCTGTCAGTCCGACGGCGGAGGAGGAGCGGAGAAGAGCTCCTGAAGGTTGAAGACGCCGGAAGTCCTGGATGGGCGGCGGCTATGCAAAAGAGCTTAGCAGCCGCCGCCCACCAGGTGAAGACGCTGGAAGTCCTGGGGAAGGCGGCGGCCATGCAAAAGAGCTTAATGGCCACCACCTCCCAGGTGAAGACGCCGGAGGAAGACGCTGGAAGCCCTGGGGAGGTGGCGCCCCCCAGGTGAAGACGCCGGAAGCCCTGGGGAGGCGGCGGCCATGCAAAAGAGCTTAAAGGCCGCCGCCCCCAGGTGAAGACCCTGTCAAATAAACTATTTTTTTTTAAAGAGACTGGTGTTTTTATTTTAAAATTTTCTTTACAGGTGGAGAACAGGTGCCAGCAGGCCATTTATGTCCGGGCATGCTGGCACTTGTGGTTCTCCATGTGCCAGCATGCTGGGGCAGGCTTGCTGGGACCTGTTGGCCACCTGTAAAGAACAATATTACTGTTCTTTACAGGTGGACCACAGGTGCCAGCGGGCCATTTATGTACGGGCATGCTGGCACTTGTGGTTCTCCAAGTGCCAGCATGCTGGGGCAGGCTTGCTGGGACCTGTAGGCCACCTGTCAAGAACAATATTAACAATGAACCCCGCACCCACCGCCACCAGGGAGGCGGGACCCCACTTCCGAGGAATTCCAGCCCTGGGCTGACTGGTTTGTGGGGGGGGGGGGCAGATTAATGTTATGGCAGGGTGACCCCATACCGAGTGTCTCCCCTGCTATGGCATTAGACCCCCCTGGCTGGTTCTGCCCGGTGCTGGTTTCACGAATGTGGGGGGGGGGGGGGCTACACTTTTTTTTTTTTTTAACCCCACTCTATGGGAGGGGGGGAGGGGCTGCTTGTGCCTCCCCAGCCACCGACCTCACCGCACGCCACTGCTAGTACCCCTAGGGGTGGGACAGCAGCACAGAGTATTTCAGGAGCCAGCATAACTCCCAAATGCCTGGACCAATTTACAACAAGCTTGATACACATATGCCTTCCAATCTGAGAACAAACACTGTGGGGGAAAGACACCCCTAGCACCCGAGTATTTCAGCAGACAGCATAACTTTGAAATGCCTGCAGCAATTTACACTAAACTTGGTACACATATGACTTACACTCTGGGAACAAACACTGTGGGGGTCAGACACCCCTAGCACCCCAAGGGGTGGGACAGCAGCACAGAGTATGTCAGCAGACAGCATAACTGTGGAAGGGCTGGAGCAATGTACACCAAACTTGGTACACATCTGACATACAATATGGGAACAAACTTTGTGGGGGTTAGACACCCCTATCACCCCTAGGGGTGACGCAGCAGCACTGAGTATTTCAGCAGACAGCATAACTCTGGAATGCCTGCAGCAATTTACAACAAACTTGGTACACATATGACTTACAGGCTGGGAACAACACTGTGGGGGTCAGACAGCCCTAGCACCCCTAGGGGTGGGATAGCAGCACAGAGTATCAGCAGACAGCATAACTGTGGAAGGGCTGGAACAATTTACAACAGACTTGGTACACATCTGACTTACAATCTGGAAACAAACGCTTCAGGGGTTAGAGACCCCTAGTGGTGGGACAGCAGCACAGAGTATTTCAGGAGGCAGCATAACTCCCAAATGCCTGGACCAGTGCCGTAACTAGACATTTTAGCGCTGTGTGCAAGAAACTGCATCGGCACCCCCCTCTTATTTAAAATAGGACCAGTACATGCTAAAAATATAGGGGCGTGGCTTCATGGGGATGGAGTGTGACCACAATAATACTAATTCAAATTACACTGTACAGTAGTCTCCATTATTCAAATTATGCCGCACAGTAGCGCCACTACACAAGGTAGAGCCCCTTTTACACATTACGGCAGGTAGAGTCCCCTTTTTACACATTACAGCAGGCAGAGTCCCCTTTTTACACAGTACGGCAGGTAGAGTACCTTTTTACACATTACAGCAGGCAGAGTCCCCTTTTTACACATTACAGCAGGCAGAGTCCCCTTTTTACACATTACGGCAGGTAATGTCCCAATTTACACATTACGGCAGGTAGAGTCCCCTTTTTACGCATTACAGCAGGCAGAGTCCCCCTTTTTACACATTACGGCAGGTATTGTCCCCTTTTTACACATTACGGCAGGTATTGTTCTCTTTTTACATATTACGGCAGACCAGAGTTGTCACCAGTGAGAGGAAGCAGAGTAGCAGAGGGTGCCCAGCACACCCCCGGGTACAGAATGACACACGCTACCAGCCACTGACTTGACAAAGTTTTATTACAGTTACTAATCTGCAAACATGGGCACACACAACCCAGCAGCAGCAGAGGTACACGACTTATGTTAACAGATACTAGTGATGAGCGGGTTCGGATCCTCGGAATCCGAACCCGTCCGAACTTCACCTTTTTTTTCACGGGTCCGAGCAACTCGGATCCTCCCACCTTGCTCGGTTAACCCGAGCGCGCCCGAACGTCATCATCCCGCAGTCGGATTCTCGTGAGATTCGTATTCTATATAAGAAGCCGCGCGTCGCCGCCATTTTTCACTCGTGCATTGGAGATGATCGTGAGAGGACGTGGCTGGCATCCTCTCAGTTTCTATGTTCAGTGGGCTGCAAATATCTGTGCTCAGTGTGCTGCAAATATCTGTGCTCAGTGTGCTGCAAGTGCAAATATCTACGTTCTCTGCCTGAAAAACGCTCCATATCTGTGCTCAGTGTGCTGCAAATATCTGTGCTCAGTGTGCTAATTGCTTTATTGTGGGGACTGGGGACCAGCAGTATTATATAGTAGGAGGACAGTGCAGAGTTTTGCTGACCAATGACCACCAGTATTATACGTTCTCTGCCTGAAAAACGCTCCATATCTGTGCTCAGTGTGCTGCAAATATCTGTGCTCAGTGTGCTAATTGCTTTATTGTGAGGACTGGGGACCAGCAGTATTATATAGTAGGAGGACAGTGCAGAGTTTTGCTGACCAGTGACCACCAGTATTATACGTTCTCTGCCTGAAAACGCTCCATATCTGTGCTGCATTCTAGTATATAGTAGGAGGACAGTGCAGAATTTTGCTGACCACCAGTATAACTATATATATAGCAGTACGGTACAGAAGGCCACTGCTCTACCTACCTCTGTGTCGTCAAGTATACTATCCATCCATACCTGTGGTGCATTTCAGTTTTGCACATTTTGCTGACCACCAGTATGTAATATATAGCAGTACGGTACAGAAGGCCACTGCTCTACCTACCTCTGTGTCGTCAAGTATACTATCCATCCATACCTGTGGTGCATTTCAGTTTTGCACAGTTTGCTGACCACCAGTATATAATATATAGCAGTACGGTACAGAAGGCCACTGCTCTACCGCCCTCTGTGTCGTCAAGTATACTATCCATCCATACCTGTGGTGCATTTCAGTTTTGCACAGTTTGCTGACCACCAGTATATAATATATAGCAGTACGGTACAGTAGGCCACTGCTCTACCTACCTCTGTGTCGTCAAGTATACTATCCATCCATACCTGTGGTGCATTTCAGTTTTGCACAGTTTGCTGACCACCAGTATATAATATATAGCAGTACGGTACAGAAGGCCACTACTCTACCTACCTCTGTGTCGTCAAGTATACTATCCATCCATACCTGTGGTGCATTTCAGTTGTGCGCCGTATATATAGTAGTAGGCCATTGCTATTGATATATTACTGGCATATAATTCCATACATTAAAAAATGGAGAACAAAAATGTGGAGGGTAAAATAGTCAAAGATCAAGATCCACTTCCACCTCGTGCTGAAGCTGCTGCCACTAGTCATGGCCGAGACGATGAAATGCCATCAACATCGTCTGCCAAAGCCGATGCCCAATGTCATAGTAGAGAGCATGTAAAATCCAAAAAAATAAAGCACAGTAAAATGACCCAAAAATCTAAATCAAAATCGTCTTAGGAGAAGCGTAAACTTGCCAATGTGCCATTTACGACACGGACTGGCAAGGAACGGCTGAGGGCCTGGCCTATGTTCATGGCTAGTGGTTCAGCTTCACATGAGGATGGAAGCACTCATTCTCCTGCTAGAAAACTTAAAAGAGTTAAGATGGCAAAAGCACAGCAAAGAACTGTGCGTTCTTCTAAATCACAAATCCCCAAGGAGAGTCCAATTGTGTCGGTTGCGATGCCTGACCTTCCCAACACTGGGCGGGAAGAGGTTGCGCCTTCCACCATTTGCACGCCCCCTGCAAGTGCTGGAAGGAGCACCCGCAGTCCAGTTCCTGATAGTCAAATTTAAGATGTCACTGTTGAAGTACACCAGGATGAGGATATGGGTGTTGTTGGCGCTGGGGAGGAAATTGACAAGGAGGATTATGATGGTGAGGTGGTTTGTTTAAGTCAGGCACCCGGGGAGACACCTGTTGTCCGTGGGACAAATATGGACATTGACATGCCTGGTCAAAATTTTTAAAAAATCACCTCTTCGGTGTGGAATTATTTCAACAGAAATGCGGACAACTGGTGTCAAGCCGTGTGTTGCCTTTGTCAAGCTGTAATAAGTAGGGGTAAGGACGTTAACCACCTAGGAACATCCTCCCTTATACGTCACCTGGACCGCATTCATCATAAGTCAGTGACAAGTTCAAAAACTTTGGATGACAGCGGAAGCAGTCCACTGACCACTAAATCCCTTCCTCTTGTAACCAAGCTCCTGCAAACCACACCACCAACTCCCTCAGTGTCAATTTCCTTCTTAGACAGGAAAGCCAATAGTCCTGCAGGCCATGTCACTGTCAAGTCTGACGAGTCCTCTCCTGCCTGGGATTCCTCCGATGCATCCTTGAGTGTAACGCCTACTGCTGCTGGCGCTGCTGTTGTTGCTGCTGGGAGTCGATCGTCATCCCAGAGGGGAAGTCGGAAGACCACTTGTACTACTTCCAGTAAGCAATTGACTGTCCAACAGTCCTTTGCGAGGAAGATGAAATATCACAGCAGTCATCCTGCTGCAAAGCGGATAACTCAGGCCTTGGCAGCCTGGGTGGTGAGAAACGTGTTTCCGGTATCCACCGTTAATTCACAGGGAACTAGAGACTTGATTGAGGTACTGTGTCCCCGGTACCAAATACCATCTAGGTTCCATTTCTCTAGGCAGGCGATACCGAAAATGTACACAGACGTCAGAAAAAGAGTCACCAGTGTCCTAAAAAATGCAGTTGTACCCAATGTCCACTTAACCACGGACATGTGGAGCAGGGCAGACTCAGGACTATATGACTGTGACAGCCCACTGGGTAGATGTATTGCCTCCCGCAGCAAGAACAGCAGCGGCGGCACCAGCAGCAGCATCTCGCAAATGCCAACTCGTTCCTAGGCAGGCTACGCTTTGTATCACCGCTTTCCATAAGAGGCACACAGCTGACAACCTCTTACGGAAACTGAGGAACATCATCGCAGAATGGCTTACCCCAATTGGACTCTCCTGGGGATTTGTAACATCGGACAACGCCAGCAATATTGTGCGTGCATTACATCTGGGCAAATTCCAGCACGTCCGATGTTTTGCACATACATTGAATTTGGTGGTGCTGAATTATTTAAAAAACGACAGGGGCGTGCAAGAGATGCTGTCGGTGGCCCGAAGAATTGCGGGCCACTTTCGGCATTCAGCCACCGTGTGCCGAAGATTGGAGCACCAGCAAACAGTCCTGAACCTGCCCCTCCATCATCTGAAGCAAGAGGTGGTAACGAGGTGGAATTCAACCCTCTATATGCTTCAGAGGATGGAGGAGCAGCAAAAGGCCATTCAAGCCTATACATCTGCCTACGATATAGGCAAAGGAGGGGGAATGCACCTGACTCAAGCACAGTGGAGAATGATTTCAACGTTGTGCAAGGTTCTGCAACCCTTTGAACATGCCACACGTGAAGTCAGTTCATACACTGCCAGCCTGAGTCAGGTCATTCTCCTCATCAGGCTTTTGCAGAAGAAGCTGGAGACATTGAAGGAGGAGCTAAAACAGAGCGATTCCGCTAGGCATGTGGGACTTGTGGATGGAGCCCTTAATTCGCTTAACCAGGATTCACGGGTGGTCAATCTGTTGAAATCAGAGCACTGCATTTTGGCCACCGTGTTCGATCCTAGATTTAAAACCTACATTGTATCTCTCTTTCCGGCAGACACAAGTCTGCAGAGGTTCAAATACCTGCTGGTGAGAAAATTGTCAAGTCAAGCGGAACGTGACCCGTCAACAGCTCCTCCTTCACATACTCCCGCAACTGGAGGTGCGATGAAAAGGCTAAGAATTCCGAGCCCACCCGCTGGCGGTGATGCAGGGCAGTCTGGAGCGAGTGCTGACATCTGGTCCAGACTGAAGGACCTGCCAACGATTACTGACATGTCGTCTACTGTCACTGCATATGATTCTGTCACCATTGAAAGAATGGTGGAGGATTATATGAGTGACCGCATCCAAGTAGGCACGTCAGACAGTCCGTACGTATACTGGCAGGAAAAAGAGGCAATTTGGAGGCCCTTGCACAAACTGGCTTTATTTTACCTAAGTTGCCCCCCCCTCCAGTGTGTACTCCGAAAGAGTGTTTAGTGCAGCCGCTCACCTTGTCAGCAATCGGCGTACGAGGTTACTTCCAGAAAATGTGAAGAAGATTATGTTCATCAAAATTAATTATAATCAATTCCTCCGTGGAGACATTCACCAGCAATTGCCTCCTGACAGTACACAGGGACCTGAGATGGTGGATTCCAGTGGGGACGAATTAATAATCTGTGAGGAGGGGGATGTACACAGTGAAAGGGGTGAGGAATCGGAGGAAGAGGAGGAGGTGGACATCTTGCCTCTGTAGAGCCAGTTTGTGCAAGGAGATATTGATTGCTTCTTTTTTTGGTGGGGGCCCAAACCAACCAGTCATTTCAGTCACAGTCGTGTGGCAGACCCTGTCGCTGAAATGATGGGTTTGTTAAAATGTGCATGTCCTGTTTATACAACATAAGGGTGGGTGTGAGGGCCAAAGGACAATTCCATCTTGCACCTCTTTTATCTTTCATTTTTCTTTGCATCATGTGCTATTTTGGGACTATTTTTGGAAGTGCCATCCTGTCTGACACTGCAGTGTCACTCCAAGATGGGCCAGGTGTTTGTGTCGGCCACTTGTGTCGCTTAGCTTAGCCATCCAGCGACCTTGGTGCACCTCTTTTTTTCTTTGCATCATGTGCTGTTTGGGGACTATTTTTTAAATCTGCCATCCTGTCTGACACTGCAGTGCCACTCCGAGATGGGCCAGGTGTTTGTGTCGGCCACTTGTGTCGCTTAGCTTAGTCACACAGCTACCTCATTGCGCCTCTTTTTTTCTTTGCATCATGTGCTGTTTGGGGACTATTTTTTTGAAGTGCCATCCTGTCTGACACTGCAGTGCCACTCCTAGATGGGCCAGGTGTTTGTGTCGGCCACTTGGGTCGCTTAGCTTAGTCACACAGCTACCTCATTGCGCCTCTTTTTTTCTTTGCATCATGTGCTGTTTGGGGACTATTTTTTTGAAGTGCCATCCTGTCTGACACTGCAGTGCCACTCCTAGATGGGCCAGGTGTTTGTGTCGGCCACTTGTGTCGCTTAGCTTAGTCACACAGCTACCTCATTGCGCCTCTTTTTTTCTTTGCATCATGTGCTGTTTGGGGACTATTTTTTTGAAGTGCCATCCTGTCTGACACTGCAGTGCCACTCCTAGATGGGCCAGGTGTTTGTGTCGGCCACTTGGGTCGCTTAGCTTAGTCACACAGCTACCTCATTGCGCCTCTTTTTTTCTTTGCATCATGTGCTGTTTGGGGACTATTTTTTTGAAGTGCCATCCTGTCTGACACTGCAGTGCCACTCCTAGATGGGCCAGGTGTTTGTGTCGGCCACTTGTGTCGCTTAGCTTAGTCACACAGCTACCTCATTGCGCCTCTTTTTTTCTTTGCATCATGTGCTGTTTGGGGACTATTTTTCTGAAGTGCCATCCTGTCTGACACTGCAGTGCCACTCCTAGATGGGCCAGGTTTTTGTGTCGGCCACTTGGGTCGCTTAGCTTAGTCATCCAGCGACCTCGGTGCATATTTTAGGACTAAAAATAATATTATGAGGTGTGAGGTGTTCAGAATAGACTGAAAATGAGTGGAAATTATGGTTATTGAGGTTAATAATACTATGGGATCAAAATGACCCCCAAATTCTATGATTTAAGCTGTTTTTGAGGGTTTTTTGTAAAAAAAACACCCGAATCCAAAACACACCCGAATCCGACAAAACATTTTCAGGGAGGTTTTGCCAAAACGCGTCTGAATCCAAAACACGGCCGCGGAACCGAATCCAAAACCAAAACACAAAACCCGAAAAATTTCCGGTGCACATCACTAACAGATACCCTGGCACCTCTCATCTGGTCCTTTACCTGCCTGCCCTGTACCCCCTGCAGATGACCTCTCTGCTCCCTGTACAGCGTACACCTATACATGTGGAATTGAAAGAGGAAACATGACAGCGGCTCTCTATACATGTGGAAGTGAGAGAAAAAATGTCAGCGTCTCTCGCACCAACTCAGTGTGAGAGCCGCTGGCGTGTTTTCTCTGTCACTTCCACATGTATAGTGTATGGGGAGCGGAGAAGTTGCCTGCAGGTGGTACAAGGCGGGCAGGTAAAGGGCATCGCGTCCCCGCACCAACCCTTCCCTATGGAGAGCACAGCACCACCGCAGGAGAGGGCACTACCTGTGATGGGAGGAAAGTGAGGGACTCACGCGGCCAGTGCTGCGGAGCACAGGGTCTCTGGATAGGCGGAAGAGGTGCTGCCGCTGCTGGGTGGGATGTCTCCTCCCTCCCAGCTCTCTGGCGGCAGCCAGCCATGGTGTAAGGAGAGAGACAGCTGCAGTGGTGCTGCCACCAATTACAGTGCGCTGTTTCAGCTTCCCGGATGCCTGGACCTATTTATAACAAACTTGGTACACATATGACTTACAGGCTGGGAACAAACACTGTGGGGGTAACACACCTAGCTCCCCTAGGGGAGGGACTGCGGCACAGAGTATTTCAGAAGACAGCATAACTCCTGGATCCCTGGACCTATTTACACCAAACTTGGTACACATATGACTTACAGGCTGGGAACAAACACTGTGTGGGTAAGACACCCCTAGCTCCCCTAGTGGTGAGGCAGCAACACAAAGTTTTTCAGCAGACAGCATAACTCTTTAATGCCTGGAGCAATTTACACCAAACTTGCTACACATATGACTTACACTCTGGGAACAAACACTGTGGGGGTAACACACCACTAGCACCCCTAGGGGTGGGCCAGCAGCACAGACTATATCAGGACATGCATGATATGTCAGTGAGGACAGGGCTGCATGTGACAGGAGGGGAATGCAGGTAGCACAAACCCACAAACTGAGAGTTATATAGTGGAAGTAGCAGAGCTGGATTAATAATGGGGTGGGTGGAGCTGCAGCTCCAGGCCCGCCCATCATAATAGGCCCACAGGAGCTAATAGAAACAGCCCACTGACACTGATACTTTACAATCCTTCCCTGCGCCGCAAAATGTCTTGCTCCTTCCCTGCACCATGATGTCACATTGTGAACATGCCACAAGCGCCTCCCCACCATCGGACACTGGGTGCTTGGCAGCTTGGCCGGCTACTGCTGCCTGAATGGTAGTTTTTTTCCCCTCGAAGGGAGCGGGCCACATGTCCGTGATTAGGCCACGCCCCCAAATTTGCCTGGGAACTGTATCCTTTCCTACTCTTGCATGCTGTGTCTGGCTGGCCCAGTGAGTGTGGGAAACATGATGTGGGTGGGAGGACTCGGGGTAATTGTGTGTGGGTCTGTCTGCATCCCTGCCTGCTCCTGCTGTCTGTGTCAGGCTGGCTCAGTGAAAGGGACAGAAGCAGGGTGTGGGTGGGGTTTCTGGGGGCAACTGTGTGTGTGAACAGGCTGTATGTAGTGACTGGAGTCAATAATCTGGGTGTGCGTGTTTGTGTATGTGACAGGCTGTGTGTCTGTGCAGTGACTGGAGGCAGGGCTGCCATCAGAAATGATAGGGCCCGGGACAGACAGAATAAAGATTCTGCCGCACTGCTCCACCCCTATGTGATGTCATACATTGTGACATTACATAAAGGTGGAGGGTTGCGGAACTACAGGAACAGTTCATAGAGAGCTGATGCACAGATAAGGCTTGTTTGAAGAAGTTCTCCTTGTACATCAGACTGCTGTTGATTCAAAGACTGGTGCAGCTCTACCGGTATTGGCGGTGGGAGCCAGGGGTGGGCCCCCCTTTCTGTAAGGGCCTGGGACACTAGGTCCCCACAGTCCCCCCCTGATGGTTGCCCTGACTGGAGGTGACAGGCTGTGTGTGTGTAGTGACTGGAGGGGACAGGCAGTGTGTGATTAGTGACTGGAGGGGATAGGTGTGTGTGTGTGTGTGTGTGTGTGTGTGTGTGTAGTGAGTGGGGGGGACAGGCTGTGCATGTAGTGACTGGGGGGGCAGGCTGCATGTGTCTATGTTGTGACTGGAGGGGACAGGGCGTATGTCTGTGTAGTGACTGGAGGGGACAGGCTGTGTGTGCGTGTAGTGACTGGAGGGAACAGGCTGTATGTGTGTGCATAGTGACTGGAGGGGACAGGCTGTGTGTGTGTGTGTGTGTGTGTGTGTTTGTGTGTGTGCGGTGACTGGAGGGGACAGGCTGTGTGTGCGTAGTAACTGGAGGGGATAGGCTGTGTGTATATTATAGTGACTGGAGGGGACAGGCTGTGTGTGTAGTGACTGAGGGGGGCAGGCTGCATGAGTCTGTGTAGTTACTGGAAGGAATATAAAGAGAACTGGAAAGACGGTTGTTGAGTTGGGTGCACTATAACAATTAATTGGGTTGATTGTCAAGATTAAAGCGTAACTTTTATTACTTTTATTAATATTAAGAAGGTCCTTGTCGTGGGACACATACAGCAAAATATAGAGGTTAAAAACATGACATATACAAACACATACGTGAAAATAGAGAAAAAGAAAATGTGAGATAGATTCTTAAAAAGTGGGGTCACCACAATAACTCCTGCAACTAGTATAATTATTTATGTGTAAGGGTGCATACACACGGTGAGATTCGGACTTATCCGATTCTCACCGTGCGACAGGGGGCCGGGTCGGCACTTAGCCAGTATCGCAAGCACATAATAACTGTGCTTGCGATGCTGGCTATGTGCGATTTCAATCCTGACTATCTCTTCTATAGAGATAGTCAGGATTGACTTGCCTGCACAGCCTATTTTTTCTTCCGATGCCGACCGCGCGGGGCCGCGCATCGGCATCGGATCGGGATCGCAAGGTGACTGTCACCTTGCGATCTGCACTATATTTTCTTCCGATTCTGACTATATAGTCAGAATCGGAAGAAAATATCTTACCGTGTGTACACACCTTTTGACAATAACCACTCAGGATATGGACTGGATGATGTTTGCCAGTCCTACGTGTAATTAATATCGTATGGGACAATTAAATGTTGCCACGAATGGTGGTGTGTTATAAATGGAACACTGCCTCTGGTACGTGGATACCGTGGAAAATATAATGCAATAAGAGCCTCTTTCCCTACTGCTAGTAATGTACAAATAAGTTGCTCTTAAATGGAGAGCAATAACTCCAATGCTACTGATGGTTGAAACATAAACAAAATTGTATTGTACCACTGGTGCCTTATAATCCAAAATGCTGTGTATCTCCTTGCGTACTGCGTTCTAGATACGTCAGTAACGCTGCCTTAACATAAGTCCAGGGTCAACAGCATATGCCCCATGTAGTGGGGGAATCAATTGGAAGATGTACTGGGATACTACAGTGATGATTATTTTTCAAATACAGGCACAAAGTGAGTATATTGTAGTCCACATTTATTTGGAAATGAAAGGAAAGGATGTTGCAAAATGTCCTAAGACTAATGTAACACAGGAGCAACACTTGTTGCAACACCAGTTCATGCAAAGGAAAGAGGATTTGCAATAATATCGCTTCACTGATATATGTGATATTCATGCATCATACACATGTATACCTATTAAGAAAATATTACTTTTATTATAAGTGTAAAATACACTATTATCTTTACTGATCATACGCGTGTACACCTCTTGTCAGGTAAGTCACTTGTATTATCTGGGTATACAGGTGTGTACTCAATATAAGAGATCCACTGAAGACGTCCAGAATATTGAGAGCAAAAAATGTAAATTAATAATAAATTATGTATATTAAAGCAGTGTTCTTAACACCCATGGGGTCAATTGTCCCTGTTATGGAGTAATAGGTCCTCTCTATAGGGATTATGATAATAATAAATGCCGTTACTGCTGGCTCTGAAAACCTCTAGGATGTAGTATAGCTCCAGATCAATGCTTATAATGCCATTACTGGAAGGGAAAGACTGTGTGTGTGTGTGTGTGTGTGTGTGTGTGTTGTGACTGCAAAGGATAGGCTGTGTGTGTGTAGTGACTGGAGGGGACAGACTGTGTGTGTGTGTGTGTGTGTGTGTGTGTGTGTGTGTGTGTGTGTGTGTGTGTGTGTGTGTGTGTGGTGCTGGAGGAGACAGGATGTGTGTGTCTAGTAACTGGAGGGGACAGGCTGTGTGTGTGTAGTGACTGGAGGGGACAGACTGTGTGTGTGTGTGTGTGTGTGTGTGTGTGTGTGTGTGTGTGTGTGTGTGTGTGTGTGTGTGTGTGTGTGTGGTGCTGGAGGAGACAGGATGTGTGTGTCTAGTAACTGGAGGGGACAGGCTGTGTGTGTGTATAGTGACTGGAGGGGACAGGCTGTGTGTGTGTGTGTGTGTGTGTGTGTGTGTGTGTGTGTGTGTGTGTGTGTGTGTGTGTGTGTGTTTAGTGACTGGAGGGGACAGGCTGTGTGTGTGTATAGTGACTGGAGGGAACAGACTGTGTGTGTGTGTGTGTGTGTGTGTGTGTGTGTGTGTGTATAGTGACTGGAGGGGACATGCTGCGTGTACAGTGACTGGAGGGGACAGGCTGTGTGTGTATAGTGACTGGAGGGGACAGGCTGTGTGTGTACTGTATAGTGACTGGAGGGGACAGGCTTTGTGTGTGTAGTGACTGGAGGGGACAGGCTGTGTGTGTGTGTGTGTGTGTGTGTGTGTGTGTGTGTGTGTGTGTGTGTGTGTGTGTGTGTGTGTGTAGTGACTGGAGGGAACAGGCTGTGTGTGTATGGTGTAAGGAAATTATAGAGAACACGAATGGCGCCAATAGCAACAAGCAGCACCCCCTTTGCACCAGTGGTAATCCCTTGTACCAATATGAAATAGTGAACAGATAAAGTAAGTGCAATAGGATGCGCTGTATGCGGAAATGGGTGAACAAATCTAATTATCCATTGTGTGTAATATTAAAAGTTGATACTTCCCTTAATATCACCTATATGCATACACTTCTTGAATTCGTTCCACATGTGAAAGAAAATAGATAAATGCATATAGTGTAGTATATTTTAAATAGGGCAAAATTTAATACAGTTAATTGTCAGATTTATACATAAAAAGGTGCACATAAAATGCAGATTAAATTCCTAAAAACACTTTTTCACCCAAATGGAGGGTAATAAAGGTGGAGGATTACCAGATGAAAGTGATCAGTGAGCGTATCAGCTGTAACCTTAGGGTAACTGGCTCCGGAACCGGGTTCCCTCGTCCACGTCCCAATCGTCTGGTCAGCCTTACACCTGTTGATAATTCAATGCATACACCACTCTCCTGCTGCTACGCGTTTCGGGAATGTCCCTTCATCAGGCAGTGAGAGTGAAGTGAAAGACTTCCTTTATATACCTTCAACCCTCATTACTTCCGGGTCAAGGGTCATAACTTAAAAAATAATTTAAACATACTTAACGGTGTCAAAAATCATCTATAAATAATATACACAATTAGTAATACACAATATATAACAGAACTATACAAATATTAAAAAACCAGAATACAAAATGACGTTATAATGACCGGAAGTGACGTTAATGTAACCTTCGGTTCTAACTGTAATTAGTAATATCGTGGGATCTACTGAATTAACCTTATGAGTTTGTTGATGAAATGTTCCGCTTTCGGCTTGCTCGAACCGGAAGTACATCATTAAAGACCCTGATGCGCTTCAAGTGCGTTCCACTGGACCGGAAGTATGCCGCCGGAAGTTTCCGTGCATTCCAAATGTGTTCGAGCAAGCCGAAAGCGGAACATTTCATCATTCACTCCTAGGACTTCTTGAATGTATAATCACCACATAGTTTGAGTAGTCTTGAATTCACTATAGTTGAACAAACTCATAAGGTTAATTCAGTAGATCCCACGATATTACTAATTACAGTTAGAACCGGAGGTTACATTAACGTCACTTCCGGTCATTATAACGTCATTTTGTATTCTGGTTTTTTAATATTTGTATAGTTCTGTTATATATTGTGTATTACTAATTGTGTATATTATTTATAGATGATTTTTGACACCGTTAAGTATGTTTAAATTATTTTTTACGTTATGACCCTTGACCCGGAAGTAATGAGGCTTGAAGGTATATAAAGGAAGTCTTTCACTTCACTCTCACTGCCTGATGAAGGGACATTCCCGAAACGCGTAGCAGCAGGAGAGTGGTGTATGCATTGAATTATCAACAGGTGTAAGGCTGACCAGACGATTGGGACGTGGTCGAGGGAACCCGGTTCCGGAGCCAGTTACCCTAAGGTTACATCTGATACGCTCACTGATCACTTTCATCTGGTAATCCTCCACCTTTATTACCCTCCATTTGGGTGAAAAAGTGTTTTTAGGAATTTAATCTGCATTTTATGTGCACCTTTTTATGTATAAATCTGACAATTAACTGTATTAAATTTTGCCCTATTTAAAATATACTACACTATATGCATTTATCTATTTTCTTTCACATGTGGAACGAATTCAAGAAGTGTATGCATATAGGTGATATTAAGGGAAGTATCAACTTTTAATATTACACACAATGGATAATTAGATTTGCATACCCTCCAACATTTTACACAGAAAAATCGGTACAAATCCGAAAAAGGGGCGTGGCTGCGGGTAAAGCGGGCGTGGTCACGCCCCTTTTCCTATACTTTCAATGGAAGTTTGGAGAGCCAAAAATCGGTACAGACCATGAAAAAAAGGTACTGTACCTATTAAAAAGGTACAGTTGGAGGGTATGGATTTGTTCACTCATTTCCGCATATAGCGCATCCTATTGCACTTACTTTATCTGTGTGTGTATGGTGACTGGAGGGAACGGTTGTGTGTGTGTGTGTGTGTGTGTGTGTGTGTGTGTGTGTATATAGTGACTGGAGGGGACAGGCTGTGTGTGTGTATAGTGACTGGAGGGGACAGGCTGTGTGTGTGTGTGTGTGTGTGTGTGTGTGTGTGTGTGATTGTTTGTGTGTGTGGTGACTGGAGGGGACGGGCTGTGTGTGTGTATAGTGACTGTAGGGGACAGACTGTGTGTGTGTGTGTGTGTGTGTGTAGTGACTGAAGAGGACAGGCTGTGTGTGTGCAGTGACTGGAGGGGACAGGCTGTGAGTGTGTATAGTGACTGGAGGGGACAGGCTGTGTGTGTGTAGTGACTGGAGGGGACAGACTGTGTGTGTGTGTGTGTGTGTGTGTGTGTGTGTGTGTGTGTGTGTGTAGTGACTGAAGGGGACAGGCTGTGTGTGTGTTGTGACTGAAGGCGACAGGTTGTGTGTGAATAGTGATGAAGGGGACAGGCTGTGTGTGACTTGTGACTGGAGGGGACAGGCTGTGTGTGTGCATAGTGACTGGAGGGGACAGGCTGTGTGTGTGTGTGTGTGTGTGTGTGTGTGTGTGTTTGTAGTGACTGGAGGGGACAGGTTGTGTGTTTGTATATGACTGGAGGGGACGGGCTGCGTTTGTGTATAGTGACTGGAGGGGACAGACTGTGTGTGTGTGTGTGTGTGTGTGTGTGTGTGTGTAGTGACTGAAGGGGACAGGCTGTGAGTAAGTGTAGTGACTGGAGGGGACAGGCTGTGTGTGTGTATAGTGACTGGAGGGTACAGGCTGTGTGTGTGTGTGTGTGTGTGTGTTTGTGTCGTGACTGGAGGGGACAGGCTGTGAGTGTGTATAGTGACTGGAGGGGACAGGCTGTGTGTATGTGTGTTTAGTGACTGGAGGGGACAGATGGTGTGTGTGTGCGTGTGTGTGTGTGTGTGTGTGTGTGTGTGTGTGTGTGTAGTGACTGAAGGGGACAGGCTGTGTGTGTGTGTGTGTGTGTGTGTTGTGACTGAAGGTCACAGG
>NC_086446.1:657618065-657650565 GCF_028390025.1 Pseudophryne corroboree
AGGAGACAGGATGTGTGTGCCTAGTAACTGGAGGGGACAGGCTGTGTGTGTATAGTGACTGGAGGGGACTGGCTGTTAGGCGCCGGGGTCCGCTCGTCGGTGCGGCCCGGCGCCTAGCAACCAGGGACGCCGTACGCGTACAGCCGCCGGCTCCCTGGCAACGCTAGACGCCGGGCGCACACTGAGCCGCACGGACCCTAGCAACGGGGACGCCACTGGCGGACCGCGTTCCCCGTTGCTGGGTCCAGTTTAAATGATTGTGCACCTGTTTCCTGGCCGTGCAGCAAGGCAGCTGCACGGCATTTGTGTAATCAGCCCTGTCAGCAGCTGATTGGAGGACTCCTGTTTATATGCACTCTCAGGGCTTCTCACAGACGCCGGTAATAGCTTCCTGCATGCTGTCCTTGTTTGCTGAGAGTCTGTTTCCAGTCTTGCTGTATCCGGTCGTTCCAGTCTCCAGTAGTCCTGTACTCGGAAGTTGTCATCTTGTTCCTGGAGTCCTGACTGATCACCGTTTAACATCCAGTGGTGTTCGTGAGTCGCGGCTTTGCCGTGTGTTGCGGCTTGGCCGCTTTACCATTTATTATTTGTGTTTTGGAGCATTTTGCGGAGGGTTCCGCTTCCACAGGTCCACTCTGGTATCCGGCGGTGCTGGGTAGGAGTATTGGACAAGTGGATTTTTGGTTGTCCTTTTCCCTGGCGGTTTTTCCGCACATACTTCAGGTCTTTGCTAGTTAGCTTGTTGCCCCTGGCCTGTTGTCAGTCAGAGGTCCTCTTGTTATCATCCTGCCTCGGATTTCCCTTTGTCTCTCATTAAGACCGGGGGGCACCGGAGTTGGGCAGACATAATCCGCCCTTCAAACGTGGCTGCCAAGGGCTCAAGAAACCATAGTCTCGCAAGGGATTTCCGATAGCACGGGTGAGACAATAGAGTTAGGGCGCCAGGGGCAACTAGTCTTTCCTGCTCCCGTTACCAGCATTCCATTCCAGCGCTCTGGTCATTGTCATAAGATCTCCTCTGGTCAGGAGTGCTGGAATCATAACATTATTACCGGCCACACCAAAACTTAAAATTAAACGGGGTTTAATTTTTTTCTCATTCAGTTTTGTAAGAGTTTATCGGCCTCATGAATCCAACAGGTTTAGGGCCAAATCCTGGTCAGCTCTTAGTCAGCCAGATTCAAGAACTTACTCAGATGGTTCAGGATCTTTCCCTTCGGGTGAAGTCGCAGGAAGATCTTTTGCGAACTTCCCCGAAGGTAGTCCCTGAACCAAAGATGCATTTGCCTGACCGTTTTTCTGGTGATAGGAAAGAGTTTTTTAATTTTAAAGAATCCTGTAAACTTTATTTTCGTTTAAGACCGATCTCCTCGGGTACTGAATCTCAGCGGGTTGGGATTATTATTTCTTTGCTCCAGGGGGATCCTCAGACCTGGGCATTTGGTTTAAAAGCAGAGGATCCGGCCTTGTTGTCAGTAGACGCCTTTTTTGGGTCTTTAGGGCTATTGTATGATGACCCTGATAGAGAGGCATCCGCTGAAGGTCAGTTGCGCGCTCTCAGACAGGGTAGGAATCCTGCAGAGGTTTATTGTACGGAGTTTCGCCGTTGGTCGAACGACTGTGGCTGGAATGACCCAGCCCTGCGCAGTCAGTTTCGCCTCGGCTTATCAGAGTCTATAAAAGACAGTCTCCTTCAGTATCCCGCTCCTGAGACTCTCGATAAACTCATGGAGCTTTCTATTAAGATTGATCGTCGTCTCAGAGAGCGGAGGGCTGAAAAAGGAGCACCTGTCAGGTCAACTCCATTTGTATATTCCATTCCTGAGGACGTAGAGGAGCCCATGCAGATGGGTCTCTCCCGGCTGTCTCCTGAAGAAAGAGCCAGAAGGCAAAACTCTGGTCTTTGTTTGTACTGTGGGGGTAAGGGACATTTTGCTCGTAATTGTCCGAACAAGTCGGGAAACGCCTCGACCAGGTGAATTGTGAGGGGGTTCACCTAGGTCTGCAGCTTATCTCCTCGAATAACTCCCTTTTAGTCCCAGCTAAAGTTTCCTTTGGCAGCCTCAGTTCTTCGGTGTCGGCTTTTGTTGACAGTGGAGCTGCAGGAAACTTTATGGATTTAACTTGGGCTAAGGCCTTAGGCATTCCTCAGTTATCTTTGGGTAGGTGTGTCACCATGCATGGCTTAGATGGGAGTCCACTGTCCAATGGGGTTATTTCCCTCTGTACACCCCCTGTACTACTTACGGTAGGAGCTCTTCATTCTGAAAAAATTGAGTTCTTCCTTACCCATTGCCCAGCAGTTCCAGTGGTTCTGGGTCACCCTTGGCTGGCCTTTCATAATCCCACCATTGATTGGCGGTCGGGGGAGATTTCACAATGGGGTACCTTCTGTGATAAGGAATGTATTACGTTTCCAGTCAGAATAGCAGCTGCCATTCCTGAACTCATTCCCGTGGAATACCAAGAGTTTGCTGATGTGTTTTCCAAGGGCAATGCAGACATTCTGCCTCCACATCGGCCTTATGATTGTGCTATTGAGCTAATTCCTGGTGCCGCATTGCCAAAGGGAAGGTTATATGCTTTATCCGGGCCAGAAACTGCGGCCATGAATGATTATGTTAAGGAGAGCCTAGGGAAAGGATTTATTAGGCCATCAAAATCTCCTTTAAGTGCAGGCTTCTTCTTTGTGGAGAAAAAGGATGGCTCGCTTAGACCTTGCATTGACTTAGAGCTCTGAATAAAATCTCAGTAAAAAATACTTATCCTCTGCCGCTGATTTCTGTCCTCTTTGATCAGCTGCGTTCGGCTGTGATTTTTTCAAAAATTGACCTAAGAGGAGCGTATAACCTCATCCGAATCAAGTCTGGAGATGAGTGGAAGACGGCCTTCAGTACTCAGTCGGGTCACTACGAGTACCTGGTGATGCCGTTCGGCTTGTCTAACGCTCCAGCAGTTTTCCAGGACCTCATTAACGATGTGCTCCGTGACTTCCTAGGGAAATTCGTGGTCGTTTACTTAGACGACATCCTGATTTATTCTGACTCAATTGAACAACATGTTACCCAGGTGCATCTGGTTCTTCAAAAGTTACGTGAGAATCATCTATATGCCAAGCTGGAGAAATGTGAGTTTCATGTCACGGAGGTATCTTTTTTAGGGTACATTATTTCCCCTCAGGGATTTTTCATGGAACCTAAGAAGCTCCAGGCCATCCTTAGTTGGGCGCAACCCACCAATTTAAAAGCAATTCAGCGCATTTTAGGGTTTGCGAATTATTATAGGAGGTTCATTCATTCTTTTTCCGACCTGGTTGCTCCCATTGTGGCTCTGACAAAGAAAGGAGCGGATCCTACCAACTGGTCGCGTGAAGCTGAGTTGTCCTTTCGGGCCCTGAAACAAGCTTTTGTCTCGGCTCCAGTCCTCAGACATCCCAATCCAGAATTGCCCTTCGTTGTGGAGGTTGATGCCTCGGAGGTTGGAGTGGGGGCTATCCTATCTCAAAAGGATCCGGAGTCTCTGGAACTACATCCTTGTGCCTTTATGTCCAGGAAATTCTCCTCCGCTGAATCCAACTATGACGTTGGTAACCGGGAGTTACTGGCAATAAAATGGGCTTTCGAGGAGTGGAGGCATTGGCTGGAGGGAGCAACACATACTATTTCAGTATTGACTGACCATAAAAACCTGCAATACATCGAATCAGCTAAGCGGCTGAATGCCCGGCAGGCTCGTTGGGCTTTATTCTTTACTCGTTTCAAATTTATTATCACTTTCTGGCCAGGTTCCAAGAATACCAAGGCGGATGCCCTGTCACGCAGTTTTCTTCCGGTTCACAATAACAGTCCTGTTACTCCCATACTTCCATCTTCAGTCATTTGGGCAGGCCTCACACAAGATTTATTTACCCAGTTAAAACAGCTTCAACACCAAGCTCCTGGAAATACTCCTGCTGGTCGTCTTTACGTCCCTGAGTTTTTGAGAGCTACTGTTTTGACTGAGTTCCATGATAACAAAGTTTCCGGGCATCCGGGAATCTCTAAGACTTTGGAGTTAGTCTCCCGCTCAGTATGGTGGCCTGGTCTTTCTAAAGACGTTAAGGAGTTTGTTTTTTCATGTCAGGTTTGTGCACAGCATAAGGTTCCCCGTTCCTTGCCT
Organism: Pseudophryne corroboree; assembly: GCF_028390025.1. Classification (NCBI taxonomy): domain Eukaryota; kingdom Metazoa; phylum Chordata; class Amphibia; order Anura; family Myobatrachidae; genus Pseudophryne; species Pseudophryne corroboree. The sequence continues at coordinate 657,622,224 of NC_086446.1, forward strand.
ATCGGGCAACTTATGCCCTTAAATGTCCCCCTCAGGCCATGGTCTCATATTTCCATGGATTTTGTGGTAGACCTTCCCCTTTCAGCCGGATTCCGAGTCATATGGGTGGTAGTGGACCGTTTTAGCAAGATGGCTCATTTCATTGCTCTTCCCCGACTGCCATCTGCCCAAGGATTGGCAGTTTTGTTTCTCCGCCATGTTTTCAGACTTCATGGGTTGCCCACTGATATTGTTTCTGATCGGGGTCCACAATTCATTGCACAATTCTGGAAGTGTTTTTGTGCTTCATTAAAGATGAAATTGTCATTAACATCCGGTTACCACCCCCAATCCAACGGGCAAACCGAGCGAGTTAACCAATCATTGAAACAGTATTTGCGTTTGTACTCAGCCAAACTCCAGAATGATTGGTCCGAGTTTCTTCCATTGGCGGAGTTTGCTTACAATAATTCTTGTCATTCCTCCACTAATGTGTCTCCATTCTTTTCAGTTTTTGGTTTTCACCCCAGCGCTAATTCTTTTTTTCAACATTCCTCAGTTTCCTCGCTAACCTTAACCTCCCATCTCAGAGCCATTTGAAAAAAAGTGCACCTTGCTCTCAGAAAAGCGGCCTTTCAAGAGAAAAATTTTTCTGACAGGCTCCGACGTCCTTGCACTTTTAAGGTGGGAGATAGGGTGTGGTTGTCGACTCGTAACATTAGACTTCGACAATCCTCGGCTAGATTGGGACCCAAATTTATTGGACCATTTCATATTATTAAAAAAGTCAACCCAGTTGCTTTCCGGTTACGTTTACCAAGATCTCTCCGGATTGGAAATACGTTTCATTGCTCCCTGTTGAAACCATACGTTTCTTCCAGTAGATTTCCTCGGAAGATTTCTCAGGGAAGATCTCCAGTGGATGTACAGGGACAACAGGAGTTCCTGGTGGAGAAGGTTCTCGATTCCAAATTGTCCCGGGGCAGGCTTTATTTTCTGGTTCACTGGAGAGGCTATGGTCCAGAGGAAAGGTCTTGGGTCCTGGATAAGGATCTTCATGCCCCGAGGCTCAAGAGGGCATTTTTTCGGGAATTTCCTCGGAAGCCTGGCTTTAGGGGTTCCTTGACCCCTCCTCAAGGGGGGGGTACTGTTAGGCGCCGGGGTCTACTCGTCGGTGCAGCCCGGCGCCTAGCAACCAGGGACGCTGTACGCATACAGCCGCCGGCTCCCTGGCAACGCTAGACGCCGGGCGCACTGAGCCGCACGGACCCTAGCAACGGGGACGCCACTGGCGGACCGCGTTCCCCGTTGCTGGGTCCAGTTTAAATGATTGTGCACCTGTTTCCTGGCCGTGCAGCAAGGCAGCTGCATGGCATTTGTGTAATCAGCCCTGTCAGCAGCTGATTGGAGGACTCCTGTTTATATGCACTCTCAGGGCTTCTCACAGATGCCGGTAATAGCTTCCTGCATGCTGTCCTTGTTTGCTGAGAGTCTGTTTCCAGTCTTGCTGTATCCGGTCGTTCCAGTCTCCAGTAGTCCTGTACTCGGAAGTTGTCATCTTGTTCCTGGAGTCCTGACTGATCCCCGTTTAACATCCAGTGGTGTTCGTGAGTCGCGGCTTTGCCGTGTGTTGCGGCTTGGCCGCTTTACCATTTATTATTTGTGTTTTGGAGCATTTTGCGGAGGGTTCCGCTTCCACAGGTCCACTCTGGTATCCGGCGGTGCTGGGTAGGAGTATTGGACAAGTGGATTTTTGGTTGTCCTTTTCCCTGGCGGTTTTTCCGCACATACTTCAGGTCTTTGCTAGTTAGCTTGTTGCCCCTGGCCTGTTGTCAGTCAGAGGTCCTCTTGTTATCATCCTGCCTCGGATTTCCCTTTGTCTCTCATTAAGACCGGGGGGCACCGGAGTTGGGCAGACATAATCCGCCCTTCAAACGTGGCTGCCAAGGGCTCAAGAAACCATAGTCTCGCAAGGGATTTCCGATAGCACGGGTGAGACAATAGAGTTAGGGCGCCAGGGGCAACTAGTCTTTCCTGCTCCCGTTACCAGCATTCCATTCCAGCGCTCTGGTCATTGTCATAAGATCTCCTCTGGTCAGGAGTGCTGGAATCATAACACAGGCTGTGTGTGTGTGTGTGGTGTGTGTGTGTGTACTGACTGGAGGGGACAGGCTGTGTGTGTGTATAGTGACTGGAGGGAACAGACTGTGTGTGTGTGTGTGTGTGTGTGTGTGTGTGTGTGTGTGTAGTGACTGGAGGGGAAATGCTGTGTGTATAGTGACTGGAGGGGACAGGCTGTGTGTGTATAGTGACTGGAGGGGACAGGCTGTGTGTGTATAGTGACTGGAGGGGACAGGCTTTGTGTGTGTAGTGACTGGAGGGGACAGGCTGTGTGTGCGTAGTGACTGGAGGGAACAGGCTGTGTGTGTGTGTGTGTGTGTGTGTGTGTGTGTAGTGATGAGCGGGTTCGGATCCTCAGAATCCGACCCGCCCGAACTTCACCTTTTTTTTACACGGGTCAGAGCGACTCGGATCCTCCCGCCTTGCTCTGTTAACCCGAGCGCGCCCGAACGTCATCATATCGCTGTCGGATTCTCGCGAGACTCGGATTCTATATAAGGAGCCGCGCGTCGCCGCCATTTTCACACGTGCATTGAGATTGATATGGAGAGGACGTGGCTGGCGTCCTCTCCGTTATAGTAGAACACAGAGTGACTTAGTTAGTTATAATTGTGGGGAGGATTGGGGACGGGGAGCAGCTGTTAGGGAGTACAGTGCAGGGTTTTGATTATACCACCAGTGAGTTTAATCCTTTGTTTCTCTGCCTGAAAAAAATGCTCCGACCACCATATCTGTGCTCACTCAGTGTGCTGCACTGCTGCATGATATACAGTATCTGTGCTGAGTGCACTGCTCTGCTCACACTGCCTAATTGTGGGGACTGGGGAGCAGTTATAGCAGGAGTACAGTGCACAGTTTTGCTGACAGTGACCACCAGTCTAGTATACGTTTGTCTGCCTGAAAAACACTCCTGTGTTTTTTTTTTCTTCATACTAGTTTAGCAGTCTGCTGACAGTGTCCACCAGGTCCGTTATACAGTATATTATATATATAAGCAGCAGTATGGTAGGCCACGGCTGTACCTACTTCTGTGTCGTCAGTGCACTCGTCGTCCATAAGTAATATAATACTATACTATCCATCCATCTACATTGTATACCTGTGGTGTTTTTTTTCTTCATACTAGTTTAGCAGTCTGCTGACAGTGTCCACCAGGTCCGTTATACAGTATATTATATATATAAGCAGCAGTACGGTAGGCCACGGCTGTACCTACCTCTGTGTCGTCAGTGCACTCGTCGTCCATAAGTAATATAATACTATACTATCCATCCATCTACATTGTATACCTGTGTTGTTGTTTTTTTCTTCATCCTAGTTTAGCAGTCTGCTGACAGTGTCCACCAGGTCCGTTATACAGTATATTATATATATAAGCAGCAGTACGGTAGGCCACGGCTGTACCTACATCTGTATCGTCAGTGCACTCGTCGTCCATAAGTAATATAATATTATACTATCCATCCATCTACATTGTATACCTGTGTTGTTGTTTTTTTCTTCATCCTAGTTTAGCAGTCTGCTGACAGTGTCCACCAGGTCCGTTATACAGTATATTATATATATAAGCAGCAGTACGGTATGCCACGGCTGTACCTACCTCTGTGTCATCACTCGTCGTCCATAAGTAATATAATACTATACTATCCATCCATCTACATTGGATACCTGTGGTGTTTTTTTTTTTCCTTCATACTAGTTTAGCAGTCTGCTGACAGTGTCCACCTGGTCCGTTATACAGTATATTATATATATAAGCAGCAGTACGGTAGGCCACGGCTGTACCCACCTCTGTGTCGTCAGTGCACTCGTCGTCCATAAGTAATATAATACTATCCATCCATCTACATTGTATACCTGTGTTGTTGTTTTTTTCTTCATCCTAGTTTAGCAGTCTGCTGACAGTGTCCACCAAGTCCGTTATACAGTATATTATATATATAAGCAGCAGTATGGTAGGCCACGGCTGTACCTACCTCTGTGTCATCAGTGCACTCGTCGTCCATAAGTAATATAATACTATACTATCCATCCATCTGCATTGTATACCTGTGGTGTTTTTTTTTTCTTCATCCTAGTTTAGCAGTCTGCTGACAGTGTCCACCAGGTCCGTTATACAGTATATTATATATATAAGCAGCAGTACGGTAGGCCACGGCTGTACCTACCTCTGTGTCGTCACTCGTCGTCCATAAGTAATATAATACTATACTATCCATCTATCTACATTGTATACCTGTGGTGGCTTTTAGTTGAGCGCATTAAAATATGGAGAACAAAAATGTGGAGGTTAAAAAAATAGGGAAAGATCAAGATCCACTTCCACCTCGTGCTGAAGCTGCTGCCACTAGTCATGGCCGAGACGATGAAATGCCATCAACGTCATCTGCCAAGGCCGATGCCCAATGTCATAGTACAGAGCATGTAAAATCCAAAACACAAAAGATCAGTAAAAAAATGACCCAAAAATCAAAATTAAAAGCGTCTGAGGAGAAGCGTAAACTTGCCAATATGCCATTTACGACACGGAGTGGCAAGGAACGGCTGAGGCCCTGGCCTATGCTCATGGCTAGTGGTTCAGCTTCACATGAGGATGGAAGCACTCATCCTCTCGCTAGAAAAAAGAAAAGACTTGCGGCAAAAGCACAGCAAAGAACTGTGCGTTCTTCGAAATCACAAATCCCAAAGGAGAGTCCAATTGTGTCGGTTGCGATGCCTGACCTTCCCAACACTGGACGGGAAGAGCTTGCGCCTTCCACCATTTGCACGCCCCCTGCAAGTGTTGAAAGGAGCACCCGCAGTCCAGTTCCTGATAGTGAAATTGAAGATGTCAGTGTTGAAGTACACCAGGATGAGGATATGGGTGTTGCTGGCGCTGGGGAGGAAATTGACAAGGAGGATTCTGATGGTGAGGTGGTTTGTTTAAGTCAGGCACCCGGGGAGACACCTGTTGTCCGTGGGAGGAATATGGCCATTGACATGCCTGGTGAAAATACCAAAAAAATCAGCTCTTCAGTGTGGAAGTATTTCAACAGAAATGCGGACAACAGGTGTCAAGCCGTGTGTTGCCTTTGTCAAGCTGTAATAAGTAGGGGTAAGGACGTTAACCACCTCGGAACATCCTCCCTTATACGTCACCTGCAGCGCATTCATAATAAGTCAGTGACAAGTTCAAAAACTTTGGGCGACAGCGGAAGCAGTCCACTGACCAGTAAATCCCTTCCTCTTGTAACCAAGCTCGCGCAAACCACACCACCAACTCCCTCAGTGTCAATTTCCTCCTTACCCAGGAAAGCCAATAGTCCTGCAGGCCATGTCACTGGCAAGTCTGATGAGTCCTCTCCTGCCTGGGATTCCTCCGATGCATCCTTGAGTGTAACGCCTACTGCTGCTGGCGCTGCTGTTGTTGCTGCTGGGAGTCGATCGTCATCCCAGAGGGGAAGTCGGAAGACCACTTGTACTACTTCCAGTAAGCAATTGACTGTCCAACAGTCATTTGTGAGGAAGATGAAATATCACAGCAGTCATCCTGTTGCAAAGCGGATAACTGAGTGTCACGATCCGGGTATCTGGACGCCATTTCTTACCCATCAGATGCCTCCTAAGACTGGCTCAGCGCTCCAGGACCGGATCCCATCTGTTATCCTGATGTGTACATTCCTGTATCCTCTCCTGTCACTCTGGGACGCTGTCACAGTAAACGCCATATTACACCTGGCATGGCGTCTCCCGCGGCCTCCGCCGCCGTCCCGGAACTTCAGCATGCAGAGTGTCTGAGTGGCGATTACGTCAGCCGCGGCCTCCGCTGTGTCCGCGTGGTTGGATGTGCATCTGTCAGCCCGGCGCCTCCTGTCTCCGGTGGCCGGCGTCGCCATTACTGTTTTCATTACCACATGGATTACAAACCAAACTTCCCTCCAAGTGTCTGCATGGGCGCAGCCATCTTGGATTCTGTCAGCTGATCATTTCCACCAATCTGTTCTCAGTATTGATAATCTGCATAATTGCCTAGCCAATCCCTTCCTTGCTGCAGGTATAAATACACTGTGCCTGAGCAAGGAAGGCGTCAGTGCTTTGGTTGTCAAACCTAGTTCCTGTTTGTCTCTCTCCTGTGATTGTCTTTCAGGTTCCAGCTCCTGTCTCAAGACTTCCACCATAGAGACCCGCACCAGCATTCCACCTGCGGTGTAGCCTGACTCTCCAATCCATTGTGGATTCATCTGTTTCCAGCTACAACATTACCTGCTTCCAACTCAGCTTCCAGCAGAGTACAGCTTCCCTTAAAGGGCCGGTGTCCTTTCTACACTTTACCACTCTCCACCGGTATTATTATTTCTCCGCTCTCAAGTTCTACATTTCAGTTCATATTTCATCGCTCCCAAGTTCATTTATTATTTAACTGGTTCCAGCCAGTATCCACTCCGTGCTAACAACAGTCTGGTTCCAGCCAGTATCCACAGCAGCTGTTTTATCTTCAGCAACCCAGCTTTTCCTGGAACACCAGCTGGCACAATCCTGGGTTATCTCCATTGCTACAGTCGGGCCTGGTAAGGACTTTCCATCTAGAAGATCATAAGAACTATCTCACACTACCAGTGCCCTGTGGCTCCTGCCATCCTGTAGTACCCAGGAACTGTATTTATTCTTTGCTGACTTTTACGTTTTCTTTTACTGCTGCTGTGTTGCGGAGTTGTCATAATAAACATCATTGACTTTTATCCAAGTTGTCGTGGTCACGCCTTCGGGCAGTTAATATTCATGTTACTTACATGTCCAGGGGTCTGATACAACCTCCCAGGTTCCGGTACATCTCAGCCCCTACAACTGAGGCTGCCTCCCGTCAGCTCAGGCCCTCAGTTGTGACAGTAAGCACTGACCTAATGAATCCAGCCGGAGACCAGGATCAAGCGGCCAGGCCGATGCAAGAACTGGCAGCCCGACTAGAACATCAGGAGGCTGCACAGGGCCACATCATCCGCTGTCTCCAGGATCTCTCTACTCGGCTGGATGGGATTCAGACAACTCTCCGTGGATCAGGCGCGTCTGGTGCGTCAACCACAGTGACTCCAGCTATAACCCCACCCACCTTACCCATTTCTGCTCCACGTCTTCATCTTCCAACGCCAGCAAAATTTGACGGATCTCCAAGATTCTGCAGGGGATTTCTCAACCAGTGTGAGATTCAGTTTGAGCTACAACCTGGCAATTTTCCCAGTGACCGTACAAAAATTGCTTACATTATTTCTCTTCTCAGTGGCTCAGCCCTTGATTGGGCATCACCGTTATGGGAGAGGTCCGACACCCTGCTATCTTCCTACACTGCCTACGTGTCAACATTCAGGCGCATCTTCGACGAGCCAGGCCGGGTAACCTCAGCTTCATCCGAGATTCTCCGTTTACGCCAGGGGTCACGTACTGTAGGACAATATCTGATACAGTTCCAGATCCTGGCATCCGAACTGGCATGGAACGACGAGGCCCTGTATGCTGCATTCTGGCATGGCTTATCTGAGCGTATTAAAGATGAGTTAGCTACCAGAGACTTACCTTCTAAGTTAGATGAGCTAATCTCACTCTGCACGAAAGTTGATTTACGTTTCAGAGAGAGAGCAACTGAGCGTGGAAGATCATCTGCTCCAAAATCTTCTGCTCCTCCTCCTCGTCAACTGTCACCATCTAAAGATGAGCCCATGCAACTTGGCCGTTCCCGTTTAACTCCTGCTGAGCGCCGAAGACGTCTCCCCGAGTCTCTCTGTCTCTATTGTGCAGCTCCGTCTCACACCATTAATGCCTGTCCCAAACGTCCGGGAAACTCCAAATCCTAGCTCGCCAAGGAGAGGGCCGGCTAGGAGTAATGATCTCCTCTCCATCTCCTCAAGATTGTAATCTCCCAGTCTCGCTTCAAGTTGCTCAACGTTATCGGAACGTCATTGCCCTCCTTGATTCCGGAGCAGCTGGGAACTTTATTACCGAAGCCTATGTTAAACGGTGGTCCCTACCCACCGAGAGACTTCCTTCGTCCATTTCTTTAACTGCCGTGGATGGCAGCAAAATTTTTGATGCAGTTATTTCTTTAAGGACTCTACCAGTTCGTCTGAGAGTGGGAGTTCTTCATTCCGAACTTATTTCTTTTTTAGTGATTCCAAGAGCCACACATCCTGTGGTCCTGGGCCTTCCATGGCTCCGTCTTCACAATCCTACAATTGATTGGACGACTACGCAAATCCTGGCATGGGGTTCCTCCTGTGCTGAGACATGTTTGTTTAAAGTATTGCCTGTCTGTTCTTCCTCCCCCAGGTCGTCTGATGTTCCACCTCCTCCATATCAAGATTTCACGGATGTGTTCAGTAAAGCTTCTGCTGATATCCTTCCTCCTCATAGAGAATGGGACTGTCCGATTGATCTCGTTCCAGGGAAGGTTCCACCTCGAGGCCGAACTTATCCGTTGTCTCTGCCTGAGACGCATTCTATGGAGGAATATATTAAAGAGAACCTAGCAAAGGGGTTCATTCGACCTTCTTCTTCTCCAGCCGGCGCAGGCTTCTTTTTTGTAAAAAAGAAAGATGGTGGTCTGCGGCCGTGCATCGACTACAGAGGTTTGAACGACATTACCATCAAGAACCGTTATCCTTTACCCCTGATTACTGAGCTCTTTGACAGAGTTAGCGGAGCTACCTTCTTTACAAAGCTGGACTTGCGAGGTGCATACAATCTCATCCGGATCCGTGAGGGTGACGAGTGGAAGACCGCCTTTAACACCCGTGACGGACATTATGAGTACCTCGTCATGCCCTTCGGATTGAGCAATGCTCCAGCTGTCTTCCAGCATTTTGTCAATGAGATCTTCAGAGACATTCTATACCGTCATGTCGTGGTCTATCTAGACGATATCCTCATTTTTGCCAACGATTTAGAGGAACATCGTTTTTGGGTTAAAGAGGTTCTGTCCCGTCTCCGTGTCAATCATCTCTATTGCAAATTAGAAAAATGCGTCTTTGAAGTCAAGTCCATTCCGTTTCTAGGGTACATTGTGTCCGGTTCCGGACTAGAGATGGATCCTGAGAAACTACAAGCAATCCAAAATTGGCCGGTACCCTTAACCCTCAAAGGGGTCCAGAGGTTCTTAGGGTTCGCCAACTATTACCGAAAGTTTATACGAGACTTTTCCACCATTGTGGCGCCTATTACTGCTTTCACTAAGAAGGGTGCTAACCCGTCCAAGTGGTCTGAAGAAGCCATGCAAGCATTTCATCTTTTAAAACAAAGGTTCATCTCTGCGCCTGTTCTGAAACAGCCTGACATCGACTCTCCTTTCATCTTAGAGGTGGATGCCTCCTCCGTTGGAGTAGGAGCGGTGTTATCTCAGAGGGCTAAAGATGGCCATTTACACCCTTGCAGTTTCTTCTCCCGGAAGTTCTCCCCAGCTGAGCGCAACTATGCCATTGGCGACCAGGAGTTGCTAGCCATCAAGCTCGCTCTAGAAGAGTGGAGGTATCTGTTGGAGGGAGCTTCTCATTCAATCACCATACTTACAGACCACAAGAACCTTTTATACCTGAAGGGCGCACAATGTCTCAACCCTCGTCAGGCCAGATGGACACTTTTCTTTTCCAGGTTCGACTTTAAACTCCAGTTCTGTCCGGGCTCTCAGAATCGCAAGGCCGATGCCCTTTCCCGCTCATGGGAGCAAGAAAATGAGTCAGAGTCTTCAGACAAGCATCCTATTATAAATCCGTTGGCATTCTCCACGGTAGGGATGGACTCTACGCCCCCATCAGGGAAAAGTTTTGTGAAGCCGATGCTAAGGAAGAAGCTCATGCATTGGGCCCATGCTTCCCGTTTTGCCGGACATACAGGTATCCAAAAAACCCTGGAGTTTATCTCTAGGTCCTATTGGTGGCCAACTCTGAAAAAGGACGTCTTGGAGTTTATTGCATCTTGCCCAAAGTGTGCCCAACATAAAGTATCCCGCCAGTCGCCTGCGGGGCAACTGGTTCCACTATCCGTTCCCCGTCGACCATGGACCCACTTGTTGATGGATTTCATTACAGACTTACCCATGTGCAACAAGTTCAATACCATCTGGGTGGTAGTTGACCGGTTCACCAAGATGGCACACTTCATTCCTCTCACCGGTCTTCCGTCAGCTTCCAAGTTGGCTCAAGTATTCATACAAGAGATCTTCCGACTCCACGGTCTTCCTGAAGAAATTATCTCAGATCGAGGAGTTCAATTCACAGCCAAATTCTGGCGAAGTTTATGTCAAGTCCTCCAAGTCAAGCTAAAGTTTTCCACGGCTTACCATCCTCAGACCAATGGTCAAACCGAGAGGGTGAATCAGGACTTGGAGGCCTTCCTCCGCATCTATGTGTCCTCCTCTCAAGATGACTGGGTTCAATTACTTCCCTGGGCCGAGTTCTGTCATAACAACCAGTATCATTCTTCATCTGCTTCAACACCATTCTTCACTAACTTTGGATTCCACCCTAAAGTCCCTGAGTTCCAACCGCTTCCAGCAACTTCTGTCCCCGCAGTGGATATCACCTTGCATCAGTTTGCCAATATCTGGAAGAGCGTACGATCAGCTCTGCTCAAGGCATCGTTCAGGTACAAGAAGTTTGCGGATAAGAAGCGTCGAGCAGTTCCTGCTCTCAAGGTGGGTGATCGGGTATGGTTATCCACGAAGAATTTGAGGTTAAGAGTTCCCAGTATGAAGTTTGCACCTCGCTATATCGGTCCTTTCAAGATTGAACAAGTCATCAATCCTGTTGCTTACAGACTCCAGTTGCCTCCCTTCTTAAAAATACCCAGGACATTCCATGTTTCCCTGTTGAAACCGCTGATCTTGAATCGGTTTCATTCCTCACTTCCTCCAACTCCGAAAGTCCAAACTCAACGAGGCGTTGAGTATGAAGTGGCCAAGATCCTGGACTCACGTCACCGTTACGGTCAACTACAATATCTTATTGACTGGAAGGGTTATGGTCCTGAGGAACGTTCATGGACCAATGCTTCTGATGTCCATGCTCCTGCCTTGGTCCGGAGATTCCATTCCAAGTTTCCTCAAAAGCCAAAGAAGTGTCCTGGGGCCACTCCTAAAGGGGGGGGTGCTGTCACGATCCGGGTATCTGGACGCCATTTCTTACCCATCAGATGCCTCCTAAGGCTGGCTCAGCGCTCCAGGACCGGATCCCATCTGTTATCCTGATGTGTACATTCCTGTATCCTCTCCTGTCACTCTGGGACGCTGTCACAGTAAACGCCATATTACACCGGGCATGGCGTCTCCCGCGGCCTCCGCCGCCGTCCCTGAACTTCTGCATGCAGAGTGTCTGAGTGGCGATTACGTCAGCCGCGGCCTCCGCTGTGTCCGCGTGGTTGGATGTGCATCTGTCAGCCTGGCGCCTCCTGTCTCCGGTGGCCGGCGCCGCCATTACTGTTTTCATTACCACATGGATTACAAACCAAACTTCCCTCCAGGTGTCTGCATGGGCGCAGCCATCTTGGATTCTGTCAGCTGATCATTTCCACCAATCTGTTCTCAGTATTGATAATCTGCATAATTGCCTAGCCAATCCCTTCCTTGCTGCAGGTATAAATACACTGTGCCTGAGCAAGGAAGGCGTCAGTGCTTTGGTTGTCAAACCTAGTTCCTGTTTGTCTCTCTCCTGTGATTGTCTTTCAGGTTCCAGCTCCTGTCTCAAGACTTCCACCATAGAGACCCGCACCAGCATTCCACCTGCGGTGTAGCCTGACTCTCCAATCCATTGTGGATTCATCTGTTTCCAGCTACAACATTACCTGCTTCCAGCTCAGCTTCCAGCAGAGTACAGCTTCCCTTAAAGGGCCGGTGTCCTTTCTACACTTTACCACTCTCCACCGGTATTATTATTTCTCCGCTCTCAAGTTCTACATTTCAGTTCATATTTCATCGCTCCCAAGTTCATTTATTATTTAACTGGTTCCAGCCAGTATCCACTCCGTGCTAACAACAGTCTGGTTCCAGCCAGTATCCACAGCAGCTGTTTTATCTTCAGCAACCCAGCTTTTCCTGGAACACCAGCTGGCACAATCCTGGGTTATCTCCATTGCTACAGTCGGGCCTGGTAAGGACTTTCCATCTAGAAGATCATAAGAACTATCTCACACTACCAGTGCCCTGTGGCTCCTGCCATCCTGTAGTACCCAGGAACTGTATTTATTCTTTGCTGACTTTTACGTTTTCTTTTACTGCTGCTGTGTTGCGGAGTTGTCATAATAAACATCATTGACTTTTATCCAAGTTGTCGTGGTCACGCCTTCGGGCAGTTATTATTCATGTTACTTACATGTCCAGGGGTCTGATACAACCTCCCAGGTTCCGGTACATCTCAGCCCCTACAACTGAGGCTGCCTCCCGTCAGCTCAGGCCCTCAGTTGTGACACTGAGGCCTTGACAACTATGTTGGTGTTTGACGTGCGTCCGGTATCCGCCGTTAGTTCACAGGGAACTAGACAATTTCTTGAGGTAGTGTGCCCCCGTTACCAAATACCATCTAGGTTCCACTTCTCTAGGCAGGCGATACCGAGAATGTACACGGACGTCAGAAAAAGACTCACCAGTGTCCTAAAAAATGCAGTTGTACCCAATGTCCACTTAACCACGGACATGTGGACAAGTGGAGCAGGGCAGACTCAGGACTACATGACTGTGACAGCCCACTAGGTAGATGTATTGCCTCCCGCTGCAAGAACAGCAGCGGCGGCACCAGTAGCAGCATCTCGCAAACGCCAACTCATTCCAAGGCAGGCTACGCTTTGTATCACCGCTTTCCAGAATAGGCACACAGCTGAAAACCTCTTACGGCAACTGAGGAAGATCATCGCAGAATGGCTTTCCCCAATTGGACTCTCCTGGGGATTTGTGACATCGGACAACGCCAGCAATATTGTGAGTGCATTACATCTGGGCAAATTCCAGCACGTCCCATGTTTTGCACATACCTTGAATTTGGTGGTGCAGAATTATTTAAAAAACGACAGGGGCGTGCAAGAGATGCTGTCGGTGGCCAGAAGAATTGCGGGCCACTTTCGGCGTACAGGCACCGCGTACAGAAGACTGGAGCACCACCAAAAACACCTGAACCTGCCCTGCCATCATCTGAAGCAAGAGGTGGTAACGAGGTGGAATTCAACCCTCTATATGCTTCAGAGGATGGAGGAGCAGCAAAAGGCCATTCAAGCCTATACATCTGGCCATGATATAGGCAAAGGAGGTGGAATGCACCTGTCTCAAGCGCAGTGGAGAATGATTTCAACGTTGTGCAAGGTTCTGCAACCTTTTGAACTTGCCACACGTGAAGTCAGTTCAGACACTGCCAGCCTGAGTCAGGTCATTCCCCTCATCAGGCTTTTGCAGAAGAAGCTGGAGGCATTGAAGGAGGAGCTAAAACAGAGCGATTCCGCTAGGCATGTGGGACTTGTGGATGGAGCCGTTCATTCGCTTAACCAGGATTCACGTGTGGTCAATCTGTTGAAATCAGAGCACTACATTTTGGCCACCGTGCTCGATCCTAGATTTAAAACCTACCTTGGATCTCTCTTTACGGCAGACACAAGTCTGCAGAGGTTCAAAGACCTGCTGGTGACAAAATTGTCAAGTCAAGCGGAACGCGACCCGTCAACAGCTCCTCCTTCACATTCTCCCACAACTGGGGGTGCGAGGAAAAGGCTACGAATTCCGAGCCCACCCGCTGGCGGTGATGCAAGGCAGTCTGGAGCGACTGCTGATGCTGACATCTGGTCCGGACTGAAGGACCTGCCAACGATTACTGACAAGTCGTCTACTGTCACTGCATATGATTCTCTCACCATTGAAAGAATGGTGGAGGATTATATGAGTGACCGCATCCAAGTAGGCACGTCAGACAGTCCGTATGTATACTGGCAGGAAAAAGAGGCAATTTGGAGGCCCTTGCACAAACTGGCTTTATTCTACCTAAGTTGCCCTCCCTCCAGTGTGTACTCCGAAAGAGTGTTTAGTGCCGCCGCTCACCTTGTCAGCAATCGGCGTACGAGGTTACTTCCAGAAAATGTGGAGAAGATGATGTTCATTAAAATGAATTATAATCAATTCCTCCATGGAGACATTCACCAGCAGCAATTGCCTCCAGAAAGTACACGGGGACCTGAGATGGTGGATTCCAGTGGGGACGAATTAATAATCTGTGAGGAGGGGGATGTACACAGTGAAAGGGGTGATGAATCGGACGATGATGATGAGGTGGACATCTTGCCTCCGTAGAGCCAGTTTGTGCAAGGAGAGATTGATTGCTTCTTTTTTGGTGGGGGCCCAAACCAACCAGTCATTTCAGTCACAGTCGTGTGGCAGACCCTGTCGCTGAAATGATGGGTTCGTTAAAGTGTGCATGTCCTGTTTTTACAACATAAGGGTGGGTGGGAGGGCCCAAGGACAATTCCATCTTGCACCTCTTTTTTCTTTCATTTTTCTTTGCGTCATGTGCTGTTTGTGGAGTATTTTTTTGAAGGGCCATCCTGCGTGACACTGCAGTGACACTCCTAGATGGGCCAGGTGTTTGTGTCGGCCACTAGGGTCGCTTAGCTTAGTCACACAGCTACCTCATTGCGCCTCTTTTTTTCTTTGCGTCATGTGCTGTTTGGGGAGTATTTTTTTGAAGGGCCATCCTGCGTGACACTGCAGTGCCACTCCTAGATGGGCCAGGTGTTTGTGTCGGCCACTAGGGTCGCTTAGCTTAGCCATCCAGCGACTTCGGTGCAAATTTTAGGACTAAAAATAATATTGTGAGGTGTGAGGTGTTCAGAATAGACTGAAAATTAGTGGAAATTATGGTTATTGAGGTTAATAATACTATGGGATCAAAATGACCCCCAAATTCGATGATTTAAGCTGTTTTTTTAGGGTTTTTTGAAAAAAACACCCGAATCCAAAACACACCCGAATCCGACAAAAAAAATACGGTGAGGTTTTGCCAAAACGCGTCCGAACCCAAAACACGGCCACGGAACCGAACCCAAAACAAAAAAAACACAAAACCCGAAAAATTTCAGGTGCACATCACTACTATACAGACACACACAGCCGTCCCCTCCAGTCACTATACACACACAGCCTGTTCCCTCAGTCACTACACAGTGTGTAGTGACTGAGGGAACAGGCTGTGTGTGTGTATAGTGACTGGAGGGGACGGCTGTGTGTGTGTGTATAGTGACTGGAGGGGACAGGCTGTGTATGTATAGTGACTGGAGGGGACAGGCTGTGTATGTATAGTGACTGGAGGGGACGGGCTGTGTGTGTATAGTGACTGGAGGGGACAGGCTGTGTGTGCATAGTGACTGGAGGGGACAGGCTGTGTGTGTAGTGACTGGAGGGGACAGGCTGTGTGTGTATAGTTACTGGAGGGGACAGGCTGTGTGTGTATAGTGACTGGAGGGGACAGGCTGTGTGTGTATAGTGACTGGAAGGGACAGGCTTTGTGTGTGTATTGACTCGAGGGGACAGGCTGTGTGTGCGTAGTGACTGGAGGGAACAGGATGTGTGTGTGTGCGTGTTTGTGTGCGTGTACTGACTGGAGTAGACAGGCTGTATGTGTGTATAGTGACTGGACGGGACAGGCTGTGTGTGTGTGTGTGTGTGTGTGTGTGTGTGTGTGTATAGTGACTGGAGGGGACAGGCTGTGTGTGTGTGTGTATAGTGACTGGAGGGGACAGGCTTTGTGTGTGTAGTGACTGGAGGGGACAGGATGTGTGTGCGTATAGTAGTGATGAGCGGGTTCGGTTTCTCGGAAACGGAACTCCCCCGAACTTCACCCTTTTTACACGTGTCCGAGCCATACTCGGATTCTCCCGTATGGCTCGGGTAACCCGAGCGCGCCCGAACGTCATCATCCCGCTGTCGGATTCTCGCGAGATTCGGATTCTATATAAGCAGCCGCGCGTCGCCGCCATTTTCACTCGTGCATTGGAAATGTTAGGGAGAGGACGTGGCTGGCGTCCTCTCCGTTTATGTTGATGCATTGCAAATATTTTGTGCTTGCTTATTACTTAATTGTGGGGACTGGGGAGCAGCTGTATATAGGAGGAGTACAGTGCAGAGTTTTGCTGACAGTGACCACCAGTAATACGTTGTCTGCCTGAAAAACACTCCATATCTGTGCTCAGTGTGCTGCATATATTTGTGCTTACACTGCTTAATTGTGGGGACTGGGGAGCAGCTGTATTATATAGCAGGAGTACAGGGCAGAGTTTTGCTGACAGTGACCACCAGTATACGTTGCCTGCCTGAAAAACACTCCATATCTGTGCTCAGTGTGCTGCTTTATTGTTGGGACTGGGGACCACCAGTATAATATTATATAGGAGGAGTACAGTGCAGAGTTTTGCTGACCAGTGACCACCAGTATATAATATATAGCATTACGGTACAGTAGGCCACTGCTGTACCTACCTCTGTGTCATCATTAAGTATACTAGTATCCATCTACATTCTATACCTGTGGTGCATTTTAGTTTTGCAGTTTGCTGACACAGTGACCACCAGTATATATAGCAGTACGGTACGGAAGGCCACTGCTGTACCTACCTCTGTGTCATCATTAAGTATACTATCCATCTACACTCTATTCCTGTGGTGCATTTTAGTTTTGCAGTTTGCTGACACAGTGACCACCAGTATATATAGCAGTACGGTACGGAAGGCCACTGCTGTACCTACCTCTGTGTCGTCATTAAGTATACTATCCATCTACATTCTATACCTGTGGTGCATTTTAGTTTTGCAGTTTGCTGACACAGTGACCACCAGTTTACTATATATAGCAGTACGGTACGGAAGGCCACTGCTGTACCTACCTCTGTGTCGTCATTAAGTATACTATCCATCTACACTCTATTCCTGTGGTGCATTTTAGTTTTGCAGTTTGCTGACACAGTGACCACCAGTATACTATATATAGCAGTACGGTACGGAAGGCCACTGCTGTACCTACCTCTGTGTCGTCATTAAGTATACTATCCATCTACATTCTATACCTGTGGTGCATTTTAGTTTTGCAGTTTGCTGACACAGTGACCACCAGTATACTATATATAGCAGTACGGTACGGAAGGCCACTGCTGTACCTACCTCTGTGTCGTCATTAAGTATACTATCCATCTACATTCTATACCTGTGGTGCATTTTAGTTTTGCAGTTTGCTGACACAGTGACCACCAGTATACTATATATAGCAGTACGGTACGGAAGGCCACTGCTGTACCTACCTCTGTGTCGTCATTAAGTATACTATCCATCTACATTCTATACCTGTGGTGCATTTTAGTTTTGCAGTTTGCTGACACAGTGACCACCAGTATACTATATATAGCAGTACGGTATGGAAGGCCACTGCTGTACCTACCTCTGTGTCGTCATTAAGTATACTATCCATCTACATTCTATACCTGTGGTGCATTTTAGTTTTGCAGTTTGCTGACACAGTGACCACCAGTATACTATATATAGCAGTACGGTACGGAAGGCCACTGCTGTACCTACCTCTGTGTCGTCAAGTATACTATCCATCCATACCTGTGGTGCATTTCAGTTTTGCACAGTTTGCTGACCACCAGTATATAATATATAGCATTACGGTACAGTAGGCCACTGCTCTACCTACCTCTGTGTCGTCAAGTATACTAGCTTAGTCACACAGCGACCTTGGTGCGCCTCTTTTTTTCTTTGCATCATGTGCTGTTTGGGGACAATTTTTTTGAAGTGCCATCCTGCCTGACACTGCAGTGCCACTCCTAGATGGGCCAGGTGTTTGGTTCGGCCACTTGTGTCGCTTATCTTAGTCACACAGCGACCTTGGTGCGCCTCTTTTTTTTCTTTGCATCATGTGCTGTTTGGGGACTATTTTTTTGAAGTGCCATCCTGTCTGACACTGCAGTGCCACTCCTAGATGGGCCAGTTGTTTGTGTCGGCCACTTGTGTCGCTTATCTTAGTCACACAGCGACCTTGGTGCGCCTCTTTTTTTCTTTGCATCATGTGCTGTTTGGGGACAATTTTTTTGAAGTGCCATCCTGCCTGACTCTGCAGTGCCACTCCTAGATGGGCCAGGTGTTTGTGTCGGCCGCTTGTGTCGCTTATCTTAGTCACACAGCGACCTTGGTGCGCCTCTTTTTTTCTTTGCATCATGTGCTGTTTGGGGACTATTTTTTTGAAGTGCCATCCTGTCTGACACAGCAGTGCCACTCCTAGATGGGCCAGGTGTTTGTGTCGGCCACTTGTGTCGCTTATCTTAGTCACACAGCGACCGTGGTACGCCTCTTTTTTTCTTTGCATCATGTGCTGTTTGGGGACAATTTTTTTGAAGTGCCATCCTGCCTGACACTGCAGTGCCACTCCTAGATGGGCCAGGTGTTTGTGTCGGCCACTTGTGTCGCTTATCTTAGTCACACAGCGACCTTGGTGTGCCTCTTTTTTTCTTTGCATCATGTGCTGTTTGGGGACAATTTTTTTGAAGTGCCATCCTGCCTGACACTGCAGTGCCACTCCTAGATGGGCCAGGTGTTTGTGTCGGCCACTTGTGTCGCTTAGCTTAGCCATCCAGCGACCTCGGTGCAAATTTTAGGACTAAAAATAATATTGTGAGGTGTGAGGTGTTCAGAATAGAGATGAGCGGGTTCGGTTTCTCTGAATCCGAACCCGCCAGAACTTCATGTTTTTTTTCACGGGTCCGAGCGACTCGGATCTTCCCGCCTTGCTCGGTTAACCCGAGCGCGCCCGAACGTCATCATGACGCTGTCGGATTCTCGCGAGGCTCGGATTCTATCGCGAGACTCGGACTCTATATAAGGAGCCGCGCGTCGCCGCCATTTTCACACGTGCATTGAGATTGATAGGGAGAGGACGTGGCTGGCGTCCTCTCCATTTAGATTATAAGAGACTGAGAGAGATTTACTGGAGCTGACTAGGAGGAGTACTGTTACTGTAGAAGTGTAGAGACTGAGTGGAGAGAGTTTACTAGTGAGGACAGTGCAGTTTACTTTATAATCCGTTCTCTGCCTGAAAAAAGCGATACACAGCACACAGTGACTCAGTCACATACCATATCTGTGTGCACTGCTCAGGCTCAGGCCAGTGTGCTGCATCATCTATTATCTATCTATATATAATATTATATATATCTGTCTGACTGCTCAGCTCACACAGCTTATAATTGTGGGGGAGACTGGGGAGCACTACTGCAGTGCCAGTTATAGGTTATAGCAGGAGCCAGGAGTACATAATATATTATATAGTGAGTGACCACCAGACACACAGTGCAGTTTATTTAATATATCCGTTCTCAGCCTGAAAAAAGCGATACACACAGTGACTCAGTCAGTCACATACCATATCTGTGTGCACTGCTCAGGCTCAGGCCAGTGTGCTGCATCATCTATATATATTATATATCTGTCTGACTGCTCAGCTCACACAGCTTATAATTGTGGGGGAGACTGGGGAGCACTACTGCAGTGCCAGTTATAGGTTATAGCAGGAGCCAGGAGTACATAATATTATATTAAAATTAAACAGTGCACACTTTTGCTGCAGGAGTGCCACTGCCAGTGTGACTAGTGACCAGTGACCTGACCACCAGTATATATAATATTAGTAGTATACTATCTCTTTATCAACCAGTCTATATTAGCAGCAGACACAGTACAGTGCGGTAGTTCACGGCTGTGGCTACCTCTGTGTCGGCACTCGGCAGCCCGTCCATAATTGTATATACCACCTAACCGTGGTTTTTTTTTCTTTCTTTATACATACATACTAGTTACGAGTATACTATCTCTTTATCAACCAGTCTATATATTAGCAGCAGACACAGTACAGTGCGGTAGTTCACGGCTGTGGCTACCTCTGTGTCGGCACTCGGCAGCCCGTCCATAATTGTATATACCACCTAACCGTGGTTTTTTTTTCTTTCTTTATAGTCATACTAGTTACGAGTATACTATCTCTTTATCAACCAGTCTATATTAGCAGCAGACACAGTACAGTGCGGTAGTTCACGGCTGTGGCTACCTCTGTGTCGGCACTCGGCAGCCCGTCCATAATTGTATATACCACCTAACCGTGTTTTTTTTTTCTTTCTTTATACATACATACTAGTTACGAGTATACTATCTCTTTATCAACCAGTCTATATTAGCAGCAGACACAGTACAGTGCGGTAGTTCACGGCTGTGGCTACCTCTGTGTCGGCACTCGGCAGCCCGTCCATAATTGTATATACCACCTAACCGTGGTTTTTTTTTCTTTCTTTATACATACATACTAGTTACGAGTATACTATCTCTTTATCAACCAGTCTATATATTAGCAGCAGACACAGTACAGTGCGGTAGTTCACGGCTGTGGCTACCTCTGTGTCGGCACTCGGCAGCCCGTCCATAATTGTATATACCACCTAACCGTGGTTTTTTTTTCTTTCTTTATACATACATACTAGTTACGAGTATACTATCTCTTTATCAACCAGTCTATATTAGCAGCAGACACAGTACAGTGCGGTAGTTCACGGCTGTGGCTACCTCTGTGTCGGCACTCGGCAGCCCGTCCATAATTGTATATACCACCTAACCGTGGTTTTTTTTTCTTTCTTTATACATACATACTAGTTACGAGTATACTATCTCTTTATCAACCAGTCTATATTAGCAGCAGACACAGTACAGTGCGGTAGTTCACGGCTGTGGCTACCTCTGTGTCGGCACTCGGCAGCCCGTCCATAATTGTATATACCACCTAACCGTGGTTTTTTTTTCTTTCTTTATACATACATACTAGTTACGAGTATACTATCTCTTTATCAACCAGTCTATATATTAGCAGCAGACACAGTACAGTGCGGTAGTTCACGGCTGTGGCTACCTCTGTGTCGGCACTCGGCAGCCCGTCCATAATTGTATATACCACCTAACCGTGGTTTTTTTTTCTTTCTTTATACATACATACTAGTTACGAGTATACTATCTTTTTATCAACCAGTCTATATATTAGCAGCAGACACAGTACAGTGCGGTAGTTCACGGCTGTGGCTACCTCTGTGTCGGCACTCGGCAGCCCGTCCATAATTGTATATACCACCTAACCGTGGTTTTTTTTTTCTTTCTTTATACATACATACTAGTTACGAGTATACTATCTCTTTATCAACCAGTCTATATTAGCAGCAGACACAGTACAGTGCGGTAGTTCACGGCTGTGGCTACCTCTGTGTCGGCACTCGGCAGCCCGTCCATAATTGTATATACCACCTAACCGTGGTTTTTTTTTCTTTCTTTATACATACATACTAGTTACGAGTATACTATCTCTTTATCAACCAGTCTATATATTAGCAGCAGACACAGTACAGTGCGGTAGTTCACGGCTGTGGCTACCTCTGTGTCGGCACTCGGCAGCCCGTCCATAATTGTATATACCACCTAACCGTGGTTTTTTTTTCTTTCTTTATACATACATACTAGTTACGAGTATACTATCTCTTTATCAACCAGTCTATATTAGCAGCAGACACAGTACAGTGCGGTAGTTCACGGCTGTGGCTACCTCTGTGTCGGCACTCGGCAGCCCGTCCATAATTGTATATACCACCTAACCGTGGTTTTTTTTTCTTTCTTTATACATACATACTAGTTACGAGTATACTATCTCTTTATCAACCAGTCTATATATTAGCAGCAGACACAGTACAGTGCGGTAGTTCACGGCTGTGGCTACCTCTGTGTCGGCACTCGGCAGCCCGTCCATAATTGTATACTAGTATCCAATCCATCCATCTCCATTGTTTACCTGAGGTGCCTTTTAGTTGTGCCTATTAAAATATGGAGAACAAAAATGTTGAGGTTCCAAAATTAGGGAAAGATCAAGATCCACTTCCACCTCGTGCTGAAGCTGCTGCCACTAGTCATGGCCGAGACGATGAAATGCCAGCAACGTCGTCTGCCAAGGCCGATGCCCAATGTCATAGTACAGAGCATGTCAAATCCAAAACACCAAATATCAGTAAAAAAAGGACTCCAAAACCTAAAATAAAATTGTCGGAGGAGAAGCGTAAACTTGCCAATATGCCATTTACCACACGGAGTGGCAAGGAACGGCTGAGGCCCTGGCCTATGTTCATGGCTAGTGGTTCAGCTTCACATGAGGATGGAAGCACTCAGCCTCTCGCTAGAAAAATGAAAAGACTCAAGCTGGCAAAAGCAGCACAGCAAAGAACTGTGCATTCTTCGAAATCCCAAATCCACAAGGAGAGTCCAATTGTGTCGGTTGCGATGCCTGACCTTCCCAACACTGGACGTGAAGAGCATGCGCCTTCCACCATTTGCACGCCCCCTGCAAGTGCTGGAAGGAGCACCCGCAGTCCAGTTCCTGATAGTCAGATTGAAGATGTCAGTGTTGAAGTACACCAGGATGAGGAGGATATGGGTGTTGCTGGCGCTGGGGAGGAAATTGACCAGGAGGATTCTGATGGTGAGGTGGTTTGTTTAAGTCAGGCACCCGGGGAGACACCTGTTGTCCGTGGGAGGAATATGGCCGTTGACATGCCAGGTGAAAATACCAAAAAAATCAGCTCTTCGGTGTGGAGGTATTTCACCAGAAATGCGGACAACAGGTGTCAAGCCGTGTGTTCCCTTTGTCAAGCTGTAATAAGTAGGGGTAAGGACGTTAACCACCTCGGAACATCCTCCCTTATACGTCACCTGCAGCGCATTCATAATAAGTCAGTGACAAGTTCAAAAACTTTGGGTGACAGCGGAAGCAGTCCACTGACCAGTAAATCCCTTCCTCTTGTAACCAAGCTCACGCAAACCACCCCACCAACTCCCTCAGTGTCAATTTCCTCCTTCCCCAGGAATGCCAATAGTCCTGCAGGCCATGTCACTGGCAATTCTGACGAGTCCTCTCCTGCCTGGGATTCCTCCGATGCATCCTTGCGTGTAACGCCTACTGCTGCTGGCGCTGCTGTTGTTGCCGCTGGGAGTCGATGGTCATCCCAGAGGGGAAGTCGTAAGCCCACTTGTACTACTTCCAGTAAGCAATTGACTGTTCAACAGTCCTTTGCGAGGAAGATGAAATATCACAGCAGTCATCCTACTGCAAAGCGGATAACTGAGGCCTTGACAACTATGTTGGTGTTAGACGTGCGTCCGGTATCCGCCGTTAGTTCACAGGGAACTAGACAATTTATTGAGGCAGTGTGCCCCCGTTACCAAATACCATCTAGGTTCCACTTCTCTAGGCAGGCGATACCGAGAATGTACACGGACGTCAGAAAAAGACTCACCAGTGTCCTAAAAAATGCAGTTGTACCCAATGTCCACTTAACCACGGACATGTGGACAAGTGGAGCAGGGCAGGGTCAGGACTATATGACTGTGACAGCCCACTGGGTAGATGTATGGACTCCCGCCGCAAGAACAGCAGCGGCGGCACCAGTAGCAGCATCTCGCAAACGCCAACTCTTTCCTAGGCAGGCTACGCTTTGTATCACCGCTTTCCAGAATACGCACACAGCTGAAAACCTCTTACGGCAACTGAGGAAGATCATCGCGGAATGGCTTACCCCAATTGGACTCTCCTGTGGATTTGTGGCATCGGACAACGCCAGCAATATTGTGTGTGCATTAAATATGGGCAAATTCCAGCACGTCCCATGTTTTGCACATACCTTGAATTTGGTGGTGCAGAATTTTTTAAAAAACGACAGGGGCGTGCAAGAGATGCTGTCGGTGGCCAGAAAAATTGCGGGACACTTTCGGCGTACAGGCACCACGTACAGAAGACTGGAGCACCACCAAAAACTACTGAACCTGCCCTGCCATCATCTGAAGCAAGAAGTGGTAACGAGGTGGAATTCAACCCTCCTATATGCTTCAGAGGTTGGAGGAGCAGCAAAAGGCCATTCAAGCCTATACAATTGAGCACGATATAGGAGGTGGAATGCACCTGTCTCAAGTGCAGTGGAGAATGATTTCAACGTTGTGCAAGGTTCTGATGCCCTTTGAACTTGCCACACGTGAAGTCAGTTCAGACACTGCCAGCCTGAGTCAGGTCATTCCCCTCATCAGGCTTTTGCAGAAGAAGCTGGAGGCATTGAAGAAGGAGCTAAAAGGGAGCGATTCCGCTAGGCATGTGGGACTTGTGGATGCAGCCCTTAATTCGCTTAACAAGGATTCACGGGTGGTCAATCTGTTGAAATCAGAGCACTACATTTTGGCCACCGTGCTCGATCCTAGATTTAAAGCCTACCTTGGATCTCTCTTTCAGGCAGACACAAGTCTGCTGGGGTTGAAAGACCTGCTGGTGACAAAATTGTCAAGTCAAGCGGAACGCGACCTGTCAACATCTCCTCCTTCACATTCTCCCGCAACTGGGGGTGCGAGGAAAAGGCTCAGAATTCCGAGCCCACCCGCTGGCGGTGATGCAGGGCAGTCTGGAGCGACTGCTGATGCTGACATCTGGTCCGGACTGAAGGACCTGACAACGATTACGGACATGTCGTCTACTGTCACTGCATATGATTCTCTCAACATTGATAGAATGGTGGAGGATTATATGAGTGACCGCATCCAAGTAGGCACGTCACACAGTCCGTACTTATACTGGCAGGAAAAAGAGGCAATTTGGAGGCCCTTGCACAAACTGGCTTTATTCTACCTAAGTTGCCCTCCCACAAGTGTGTACTCCGAAAGAGTGTTTAGTGCCGCCGCTCACCTTGTCAGCAATCGGCGTACGAGGTTACATCCAGAAAATGTGGAGAAGATGATGTTCATTAAAATGAATTATAATCAATTCCTCCGCGGAGACATTGACCAGCAGCAATTGCCTCCACAAAGTACACAGGGAGCTGAGATGGTGGATTCCAGTGGGGACGAATTGATAATCTGTGAGGAGGGGGATGTACACGGTGATATATCGGAGGGTGAAGATGAGGTGGACATCTTGCCTCTGTAGAGCCAGTTTGTGCAAGGAGAGATTAATTGCTTCTTTTTTGGGGGGGGTCCAAACCAACCCGTCATATCAGTCACAGTCGTGTGGCAGACCCTGTCACTGAAATGATGGGTTGGTTAAAGTGTGCATGTCCTGTTTTGTTTATACAACATAAGGGTGGGTGGGAGGGCCCAAGGACAATTCCATCTTGCACCTCTTTTTTCTTTTCTTTTTCTTTGCATCACGTGCTGATTGGGGAGGGTTTTTTGGAAGGGACATCCTGCGTGACACTGCAGTGCCACTCCTAGATGGGCCCGGTGTTTGTGTCGGCCACTAGGGTCGCTAATCTTACTCACACAGTCAGCTACCTCATTGCGCCTCTTTTTTTCTTTGCGTCATGTGCTGTTTGGGGAGGGTTTTTTGGAAGGGACATCCTGCGTGACACTGCAGTGCCACTCCTAGATGGGCCCGGTGTTTGTGTCGGCCACTAGGGTCGCTAATCTTACTCACACAGCTACCTCATTGCGCCTCTTTTTTTATTTGCGTCATGTGCTGTTTGGGGAGGGTTTTTTGGAAGGGACATCCTGCGTGACACTGCAGTGCCACTCCTAGATGGGCCCGGTGTTTGTGTCGGCCACTAGGGTCGCTAATCTTACTCACACAGCTACCTCATTGCGCCTCTTTTTTTCTTTGCGTCATGTGCTGTTTGGGGAGGGTTTTTTGGAAGGGCCATCCTGCGTGACACTGCAGTGCCACTCCTAGATGGGCCCGGTGTTTGTGTCGGCCACTAGGGTCGCTAATCTTACTCACACAGCTACCTCATTGCGCCTCTTTTTTTCTTTGCGTCATGTGCTGTTTGGGGAGGGTTTTTTGGAAGGGACATCCTGCGTGACACTGCAGTGCCACTCCTAGATGGGCCCGGTGTTTGTGGCGGCCACTAGGGTCGCTTATCTTACTCACACAGCGACCTCGGTGCAAATTTTAGGACTAAAAATAATATTGTGAGGTGTGAGGTATTCAGAATAGACTGAAAATGAGTGTAAATTATGGTTTTTGAGGTTAATAATACTTTGGGATCAAAATGACCCCCAAATTCTATGATTTAAGCTGTTTTTTAGTGTTTTTTGAAAAAAACACCCGAATCCAAAACACACCCGAATCCGACAAAAAAAATTCGGTGAGGTTTTGCCAAAACGCGTTCGAACCCAAAACACGGCCGCGGAACCGAACCCAAAACCAAAACCCGAAAAATTTCAGGCGCTCATCTCTAGTTCAGAATAGACTGGAAATGAGTGGAAATTATGGTTGTTGTGGTTAATAATACTATGGGATCAAAATGACCCCCACATTCTATGATTTAAGCTGTTTTTTAGGGTTTTTTGAAAAACAAACACCCGAATCCAAAACACACCTGAATCCGACAAAAAATTTTCGGTGAGGTTTTGCCAAAACGCGTCCGAATCCAAAACATGGCCGCGGAACCGATTCCAAAACCAAAACACAAAAACCGAAAAATGTCCGGTGCACATCACTAGTGTATAGTGACTGGAGGGGACAGGCTGTGTGTGTATAGTGACTGGAGGGCACATGCTGTGTGTGTATAGTGACTGGAGGGGACAGGCTGTGTGTATGTGTATAGTGACTGGAGGGGACAGGCTGTGTGTGTATAGTGACTGGAGGGGACAGGCTGTGTGTGCATAGTGACTGGAGGGAACAGGCTGCGTGTGTGTGTGTGTGTGTGTGTGTGTGTGTGTGTGTGTGTGTGTGTGTGTGTGTGTGTATAGTGACTGGAGGGGACAGGCTGTCTGTGTGTATAGTGACTGGAGGGGACAGACTGTGTGTGTAGTGACTGGAGGGGACAGGCTGTGTGTGTAGTGACTGGGGGGACAGGCTGTGTGTTTGTATTCACTGGAGAGGAAAGGCTGTGTGTGTATAGTCACTGGAGAGGAAAGGCTGTGTGTGTATAGTGACTGGAGGGGACAGGCTGTGTGTGTATAGTGACTGGAGGGGACAGGGTGTGTGTGTGTGTGTGTGTGTGTGTGTGTGTGTGTGTGTGTGTGTGTGTGTGTGTGTGTGACTGTGTGTGTGTGTGTGTGTGTAGTGACTGGAGGGGACAGGCTGTGTGTGTATAGTAACTGGAGGGGACAGGCTGTGTGTGTGTGTGTGTGTGTGTGTGTGTGTGTGTGTGTGTGTGTGTGTGTGTGTGTAGTGACTGGAGGGGACAGGCTGTGTGTGTATAGTGACTGGAAGGGACAGACTGTGTGTGTGTAGTGACTGGAGGGGACAGGCTGTGTGTGTAGTGTAGTGATTGGAGGGGACAGGCTGTGTGTGTAGTCACTGGAGAGGACAGGCTGTGTGTGTGTATAGTGACTGGATGAGACAGGCTGTGTGTGTATGCATGTGATTGTGTGTGTGTGGTGACTGGAGGGGACGGGCTGTGTGTGTGTGTGTGTGTGTATAGTGAATGAAGGGGACAGACTGTGTGTGTGTGTGTGTGTGTGTGTGTGTGTGTGTGTGTGTGGTGATTGAAGGGGACAGGCTGATTGTGTGCAGTGACTGGAGGGGACAGGCTGTGAGTGTATATAGTGACTGGAGGGGACAGGCTGTGTGTGTGTAGTGACTGGAGGGGACAGACTGTGTGTGTGTGTGTGTGTGTGTGTGTGTGTGTGTGTGTGTGTGTGTGTGTGTGTGTGTGTAGTGACTGAAGGGGACAGGCTGTGTGTGTGTTGTGACTGAAGGGGACAGGCTGTGTGTGAATAGTGACTGGAGGGGACAGGCTGTGTGTGTGTGTATAGTGCTGGAGGGGACAGGCTGTGTGTGACTTGTGACTGGAAGGGACAGGCTGTGTGTGTGTAGTGACTGGAGGGGACAGGCTGTGTGTGTGTGTGTGTGTGTGTGTGTGTGTGTGTGTGTGTGTGTTTTTGTAGTGACTGGATGGGACAGGTTGTGTGTTTGTATAGTGACTGGAGGGGACGGGCTGTGTGTGTGTATAGTGACTGGAGGGGACAGACTGTGTGTGTGTGTGTGTGTGTGTGTGTGTGTGTGTGTGTGTGTGCAGTGACTGAAGGTGACAGGCTGTGTGTGTTGTGACTGGAGGGGACAGGCTGTGAGTGTGTATAGTGACTGGAGGGGACAGGCTGTGTGTGTGTGTGTGTGTATAGTGACTGGAGGGGACAGGCTGTGTGTGTGTCGTGACTGGAGGGGACAGGCTGTGAGTGTGTATAGTGACTAGAGGGGACAGGCTGTGTGTG